>NW_017731424.1:3110418-3150669 GCF_001890085.2 Hipposideros armiger | reverse complement strand
CTCTCTGTCTCTCTCTCTCTCTTCAGCTTCTTTCCTCCATGGTTTTAAGGTCAGCTTCCCACAATAAAATACAAGTTGCAAACAGGAAGTGTCTGCTTTGCTCTCCACTGTATCCCCAGCACCCCCGGAAACGCCTGGCACATCATCAGTCCCGACCAAACAGTCCTTGAAAGAATGAAAGAACCTTCACTCCAACTTCAGCTCTCACCTCTATGGAGATGAAGCTGGTCTCAAACTTCCTCCGCAACCAAGTCCCACATCTCCAGCTGCACGTCTGCACGTCTCGCTGCTGCCTGCTCACACTCAACACGCTCGCAACAGAAATCTTTCTCTCCAAACCAGCATCCCCACCTGACCTTCCCGTTTCTGCCAGCAATAGCGTTATTCACCCAACATGTCCCGTACAAAGCCTGTGTGGGGCTGCCTTCTCTCTTCCTTCTGCTGACCATAGCTTGTCACAGAGCCTGCCCCAAGAGTCTCTGTCCCCAGCTCCGTCCAGTGAAATCTCACCTAGCTTTCAAAGCCAGCCCCGATTACACCTCTCCATGAAGCCTTCACTGACCAGCTGAGCACTCAACTCTCTCCCCTTCATCTGAATTCCTATAGTTTGTGTCCTCTGCACCATTCACTTGATCTCAACGTAAGTGGATACAGTGGGTCATTAGTAATGTTGTCATGTGATTTAGTCTTATCTCCCCAGCCAGCTTGTAAACTGCTTTTGAACAGGGCTCACGGCTCATGCTCTCTTATATTCTTTACAGCAGTTAAGCTCCCTGCTTCCCAAATCCGGATCTTGCACAGAGTAGGAACTCAGTGGATATTGGCTGATCTTAAAGTAAGATACGACTGAAATAAATGAACACCAGGATAGGAATCAAACTATGCGGGTTCAGACAATGGCCTTCCCTTAAGGTATTTTAAAAGCATTTTCCCCTCAAAAAGTGTGGATTTTTTGAACAGCATCAATATCACATATGAGATGTGAAATATGCTAGTTCACCCCGAAACTTATTTCACTGTTACTAATTTATAAGAGAAAGAAAAATAGACAACATATTAAGTTCCAATAACAAAAGTAGGTCACCTGAAAATTGACTTGTCAATTTCCAAATGTAAATCCTTGTTTCAGCAATAACATGGCAAACTTAGTAATAATGAAGGGCTCACAAAGAAACTCTTTTGTAGTGTTTGTGTTTTAAATCAACACAAAGGTGTTAATCATTTTGTTCTAATTCAAATAGGTTAAACTACATCAGCTTTGGATTTCAGGAAAAGCCTCCAATGTGTTTCTTGACTTG
The DNA here is from genome assembly GCF_001890085.2 of Hipposideros armiger. Lineage (NCBI taxonomy): Eukaryota > Metazoa > Chordata > Mammalia > Chiroptera > Hipposideridae > Hipposideros > Hipposideros armiger. The sequence goes on along the minus strand of NW_017731424.1, from coordinate 3,149,371 downwards.
AAAGCCAAGGTTTGGGCCTCCCCGACTTCCTCCCTCCTCTGGACTGAATGTGTATATCCCCCCCAAATTCACAGGTTGAAGCCTAATCCCAGGAGGTGATGGTATGACGATGCAGGGCCTTTGGGGGGTGATTAAGTAATGGGGGTGATTAAGTAATGGGATTAGTGCCCTTATAAGAAGAGATATGAGAGAGGGGGAGAGAGAGCGTGCCTTCCCTCTGCCCTCCACTGTGTGGGATAGAAAGAGAAGAGAGCTGTCTGCAAACCAGGAAGCGGGGCCTCACCACACACAGGGGCAGCCCGCACCTGGATACCTTGATAGCAAATAAAATTTGAGAAACAAATGATTTTGTGCCAACCACCCTGTCTGTGGTATATCTGTGATAGCAGCCTGAAGTGACTAAGACACGCCCCCCACTCTCCGGCATCCCCAAGCCTGTCCCCAGGCCTGGTTCAGCCCCTGCTATCCAGGGCATCTTATGACAAATACAGTTTCCTGGGTCCAACCCCAGAGCTATGTCTAAAAATCTCCCAGGGTGGGGCCCAGGAATATGTATGTCAAAATGCTCCCTCGGTATTCTGATGAGTAATCAGCTTTGGGAATCCCTGGTCTTCAGGCATGAAGAGGCCGCTGAGAGCCATGAAGTCATCTACGAGGCTCTGATGACCCCTGTCCTGAGTGTAGCCTCGTTTTGGACCACTCCACTCTCTCTCTCAGCATAGGTGTGCTCGCACACACATCTACATGTCCACTCACCCCCTCGCCTCTTAAGAGCTGCTTCACCTGCCTAGGCTACCCCTGCCCACCTCGCCCATCCATCCAATCCCTCCTTGGACACCTGATAAACATCACTTCCTCTGTAAAGCCTTCTGGAATGCTCTCCAGCTACTCAGAGCCCTTGCTTCTCTGCATTTGTGCTGCCCTTGTGCACCTCTCTAGTTGGACATCCTTCATTCATGCATTCATTCAGTGAGTGTCCAAGGAGCACCGATTGTGTGCCAGGCCCTGTGTGAGGACTGGGCATATGGCGCTAACTAGGGCACCGTTTCTGGGGTCAAGGAACTTAGGGTCTAATTGGGGAGACCAAGCAGAAAACCGAGGATGGGATTTACAGCTTTTAATGTCCCTTCCTCAGACAGAGAGAGCATGAGGCAGGAGCATTTAATCAGACCCTGGGGTCAGAATTTTGAAAAGCCTGCTTTTCAGCTGAGATTCTGTATTGCATTGCATTGCATTGCATTGTATTTTTTGTTTGTTTTCATCATGGGAAACGCATCATGTGAAGATTCAGATCTGTCGTGGAAAGCCTTAGGTCCCTCTCTCCGCCACCATTTCTTGTTCATCTGAAGGCAGGTACATCCATCCCCTTGAGCTGAGTTTTTTTGTTTGTTTATTTTTTTGTGTTTTTTTTTTACCTCCATGTCTTTAAGTAGCACTGTTGAACTGCTATCTTTTCATTTTTCAGCTTTAGGAATGATTTCATTGACTTTACACTAGAGAAGACTTCAGTCTACTGCCCACGTGTGCCCCTTCCATCTCCCATCCTCCCAATAGAGTTTTATTCTAGTTTTGATTGATTCAATATCCAGTGTTTACAATATTATGATTTTATAACATAACTAACTCATAGCTTTGGGTTTTTTCCCAGGGGTTGATATTATCCTTTTCCTTTCTAAAAAAATCTGCATAGTACACTATGTTCCTATCACTAATTTAAGATCAAGCTCAACATCCTCCCAAGAAGTCTAGATGCAGTCAGTCCTCTTTCAGTGTATCCTCCTAAGGAAGCTCTCTGCCCGAGCCATCAGCCACACTCCAGGCTGGACTGGTGGCCCTATGTGCCCAGCATCCAGCTATGGTGCAGGCATCTCCTTGTACCAGCACCCTCAGGACTCCCTTCACCCCCTCCTGTGTTGGATACTGCTTTCTGTACCCCATGTCTCCCTCATTTGTGCAATATGGCCCCATTTTGGTAGGCCACATTCTCTGGCATCTTCCTAAGAAGGGGTCCTAGAGAGCTTTGCATGTCTGGAAATGTCTTTCCTCCAGCATGGCACTTGATTGTTTAGTGGCTATTTTCATTTGAATTTCCCCAGAAGCAGGTCCTGAGATAAGAAAGTAAATGCCAGTAGATGATTTGGGAGGTGCTCCTAGGAGGCGCTCCCAGGAGGCACTGGTAGGGGAGTGGACGTTGAGACGGGGAAAGGAAGAATACCTATATGGAGGTGTTAATGACACTGCACAGAGCACGCCTAAAAGACGTCCCACCTGAGGGACAAGAAAGCCCATCCTCAGCTGAGTGAGCTGGAGAGATTGTATTAATCCAACAGAGCCCTGCAGGAGTGAGTCATAAGCCCCGTATGCCTGCTGTCAGCCAAGTATGGAAGTGAACACTGAGGCATTTGTCGGGAAGAGGATACTCGGAGTATTGGAGGGGCCATGGGAGAGGAGCAGAGGATGGCAACGCCAAGAACAGACTCAGCCTGTTAACAATTTCATCTATCACGTCCCAGAACACCTGTATGATTTTGGCTTGACCTCGTTAACAGAGCATAACACAGATGGAGAGAAGAGTTAAAAAAAAAATTCAACATACATTTTCTCTTTTCTCTCTGTAGGAAGAAATAACATATACTCATGTGTGCTATTACAAGCACACAAAGATGAAGCAGCCACTCATTCATCTGGGCTCCCCTCAACTGCTGTCTGCAGAGATGACCCCCGTTCCCAAACCACTGTAGGCTGGACAAGGTGACTTCTGGAGCCTGCCAAGTTCCTGTAAAGGGACAGGTTTGCAAAGGGTATAACGAAACATCCGAAGTGATTACTCACCTGCCAGTCATCAGAGCAGTGTTTATAACTCGCCTCCTTTCTGGTGCTTTTCACTTCCCTCCAGGCAGACATCCTATCTGAAAACTGGGGACAGACATCCACTGCTCCTTCACTGTGGTACTGCAAAGAAAGAGGAATGGGCAGATCAAAACGAGTAATAACGATAGCTAAAACTGACTAAGCACTCACTAAACGCCAGGCACACTGCTGGGCGTTTTCCATATCCTGACTCATTTCACCTTCACAGAGTGACCAGTTTGCTTTTGGTTGAGGACCCTTGTCAAGGTCACAGGGGTAGAAAGTACAAAAACCCACTGCATATAACGATGGGACCACAGTCAGCATTCCCAAACACATGCTATTTGGGGGAAAACATAGAGTATAGTTAACGTGCATGGGCTCCGGAGCTTGGGCTTCAGCCCTGGCTCTGCCTCTTAGCCCCTCTGTGCCTTGGTTTTCTCATCAGTGAAGTCAGAGTCCCAAGTACCCACTTCCTATGGAAACTGTGAGGATTCAGAGAATATACCACAAAGCACATGGAAAGCCCGCAGTATAAACAGCAGCTACTTTTACTGGTCCTGAACTCTTGCATTCACTATCCTTTTCATCTGGGGAACAACTCTGAAGTAGGTATGTTATTATCCCCATTTTTCTGATAAAGACAGTGAGACTCAGCTAGGAAGCAAGGCTAAATGCAGGCATCTCTTGAGGATAGTTCAGGGTCGGTTCTAGGCCACCGCAACAAAGTGGTGTCTCAATAAAGCAGGTGTTGCTGCAAAGCATGGTGCAATCTTTTTTGCTGGTGGAGGGTCTTGCTTTCAATTTGCAGAACATGCAACATCTGTGAAGTGTTAATAAAGTGAAGTGCAATGAACCGAGGTCTGCTGTATCGTGTTCATGACCACAGAGCCAGGGAGGGGCTGTGAGATCGGGCCTCCGGACCCCCAAGCCCACATTCCTAATTAAGGAAATCACCTCACCTCACTATCTCCCATAGAAAGAACCTTATACGCAATCAAATACAAATAAAACTACTTGCAGAAAGTGCATTATTGTGGTAGTTCAGGTCCTCTGAGAAGCAGATGGGATGAGATGTACAGGAGATGCACTGGGGGAAAACACCTAATGCCTATGACAGGAAATAGGGAGGGAGCCGGAGGAGGCTGGGAGAGCCACCAGGTCACCATGGAGAAGGCGAGAGGGCCGGAAGGAGCAGCGTAGGAAGAGTCTTAGACCAGAGCCATTCTAAGAGGCGTTTGGCAGGCCAGTGGGAAGCCCTGGAGGGAGTCTTATCTCAGGACTCTTGTGTCTCCCAGGAACCAGTGCCTCTTGGAATCCCTGCCAAGCTCAGTGACTGGCCAAGAGCAGTGTGTGGGAAGAATGGTGCCAATGGAGGCACGGACTGAATCCCGTGGTTTCCAGTAAGTCACAAACCTTGTCAACTGTTTAGACTGAAAAGAGAAACCAATAGTCTAACAGTTTCAGTTAAAGGTGGGATGTACCATCCAAGAAGCACCCAGGGATGCTAAGGGCATGAAGGGTGGAGGGGGGACCTCAGAAAGGCTCCTTGGAATGGGCCAGCCTTGAGCTAGACACCAATGACAGGTGGGAGAAGGAAGTGTCCTCTGTCTCTTTAGTCCCCATTAGGCTTTTTAACACTATTCTGTGCTACACAAATAACTCTCCTTTCTCATCCATTCTTCCTCGCGAATCCATTTAATAAGCTTACAGAGCAATGGTCTAAATGCCCAGCTCTTGGGGGAAATGTGTGTAGGAACTAATTCATAGCAACATAATCAAAAACTCTTGGGACAAACCAATGTCCTTTTAGCAGACAACTGTTGAAAAAAAAATGACAGATTCATTAATTAATCCATCTACTCATCTCTCCAGTTCATACTTACTGAGCATGTACCACAGGTTCTAAGCGCCAAAAACACAACACTGAACAAAACAAGTTTCTGCTGGCAGGGAGCTTACACTACCTCCCCTTTTCTCATTATTAGGTGTATCTTTATACATCCCAAGTGGAATCCAATTCTTGAATCTTTTTCAAGTCAAGACCAACGAGGACCAACAAGTAAAGAGTCAACCTGATTTCAATTTTACAACTGAAACTTCTACTTAATCCACATTTCTGTTTATGTAAAAATGCAATTTCAATAATAAAACACCAAGCACCACTATTCTTCAGTATCTTTTGAAGGTCAATGACCTTTCAATTACTGTTAAAGCTAAGGCCTTAATAAAGATTGGAAACAACATTTTACCTGGCACTTTTGAGTAGAGTGAATATTCAAATTGTAGACTCAACTACATATGGGTTAATTTATAGTTGAGGTCACAGCATAAGGTCTAGGTATTAATTTAAAATTTTTTTCTTTGTAATTTTAGCCTGCAATTTAGCAAGGGGTTTCTGTGAGTTTGTAAAGATATGAGAAAGAAAGAACTGAAGGAGCTATTCTTAGAGAGCATAAGCTTCAGGCTTTTCTTTGGTTTCCCAAATGAAAATTTAATCTTGCAGAAGTTGAAAGTATGACAGTAAGTGGACATAGAGTTCAAAGAGGCACAGAAAGAGACAGGACTCCAAATATCTGTTAAAGTTACTCCTCCTTTAAACTTTGCTATCATTTCCTGAATAAGAACTTACTTTTGTTTATGCAATGCCTAATTATTATTGTGGCTAATATTCTCAGCCTCGGCACTAGTGACATTTGGGGAAGGATAATTCTTTGTCATGGGGGCCGTCCTGTGCATTGTAGGATGTTTACAAGCCCTGGTCTCTACCCACTAGATGCCAGTAGCATCCCCACTGCTCTCTCATCCCATCCTCCCATTGTGACAAACAAAAATGTCTCCAGATATTGCCAAATGTCCCCCAGGAGAGGAAGACATCACTCCTGGTTGAGAACCATTGTTTTGAACACAGGTTATGCCTACTGTCTACTTGTTCTTTACAATTGCACATCTTGCTGGTACTTGGAAAACAAGACTGCTGTGTACGGTTGGACAGGTTATTGACTGCACAAGGGCTCCTGGCCAAAGGTGTAAGGAAGAGCTGAAATCCAGCCCTCGCTCTGCTTGCCAAGCCCATGAGCCCATGAATGGGGCTGTGTCCTGGAGGAAGAGGCCTCCTCAGAAATCACATGTAGGTGTCATGTGCGCTAACTTCTATTAGCAAATTAAAAAGTGATAGGAAGACTAGAATGTCAGATGCTACATTGATCTGGCCCAGGGATTGGCAAACTTTTGAGACGGAAGAGCCACCAGGGATTAGCAAACTGCAGCTCGTGAGCATGTGGCTCTGAAGTAAAACTGAAAATGAAAATAAAACTATCATAGTTTCATTTAAAATATTTTTAAAGGCTATTATTCACATAGTGATTATGTAAAAACATATTTATGGCTCATAAATAATTTTTAAATTGTTGTGAGGGACAGGATTGGCTCTTCCAGGGGTTGGCAAACTTCTGAGACGGAACGTGTACCCAAAGAGCCGCATGTGACTCGAGAGCTGCAGTTTGCCAACCCCTGCTCTAGCCCAACTCCTTGAGTCTTACATACTGGAAAGCTGAGGCCCAGGGAATTCTGGAAGGGTAACTGTGAGGAACGTATTTAGCCTCTAATTTTGGCAAAGCTTGGGAAAAGAAGGGAGAAGTTATTGTACTTCAGGGAGCTCGCCCATCAAATAGGGCAAATTTCAATGCACATTTTGGAGAACGAAACACAGTCCGTTTTACAGGCAGGTGCAAGGCACAGAAGAGACAGCCCTTCATGTGAAAGACGAACCAGGCAGGAGGAACGGAGTGCACTTGACCACACAGGAAATGCCGCTGGAGAAGGGCGTGCGGATGCCCGCTGCTCGAGTGGGACCAGTTCAAAACCAAGGCTATAGTGTCTGACTCTTCTCGGTGGCCTGTGGGCTAATGCCTGGCCCATATTGACACGGAACAGAAGCACAACAAACCCCAACCCTGAGCAAAAAGTTTTTGACTGTGGAGATCACTGGGCAGAAACAGGAAGTCCTCTTGGTGGGAAGGTGGGCTGTCGAGAGGGGAGCGGGTGTTCCAAGAAGCCACAGCTTCTGTCTTCCTGAGCCTCAGAGAGTTCTCTTCTCTCTGTAAGAAAACATGGCTAAATATGACCCGATCCCTCCACTGGATCACCCGTATACCGAAGGCGAGAAGACAGCTGTGTATTTGCCATTGGCTGCACCCACCTGGCAGCTGGACTCGGCAGCTGGAACACATCCTCTTACCCCCACTCCACCCCCAGGAGGAGCAGAGCTCTGAGCTCTGAGCCACCAACCTCCTGGAGCCTCAGCCCCTGGGCACCTGTCCCAGGCACAGGTTGTTCTCCTTGCCTTTGCAGGATGACTTTGCCTTGGCCAAGGGCTCAACCCCTCCCACGTTCCCCAGCAGGAATCCTGATGGAGCACAGGGCAGGTTTAACAGAAGCTGTAGCAAATGGCACACAGGCTCACACACTGCCGTGGACACGCTGCCCCTCCCCGACTTCTGGCTGCAGTCCCCTGGCAGTTCTCCTCCCCTTCTGCCCCGGGAACTCGCAGTTTCTCTGGTTCGTGTCCTTTCTGTTCCCTCAGGGTGGTATTCAAATATTTAGGAAGCAGCCACGATGCACCAACTCATCAGAACAGGTGCCCAGAGATCCCCTATGGTTCAGGTATGGGCGGCTGGATTACGTGTACCTGGATTCCATGGGCCGACTCCACTCTGGTACAGGAGTGTTTCAGTGTTTCAGCCCTGGTAGGTTCTTACCAGTGGATATTTGTCCCAAATCTCTCCCTCCTTTTCGGGAGCGCAGTTGGGCTCTGCCTGGCTCCTGCAAACTCACAGAGGCTTCTGTTGCTTTCAGCAGGTCCCCTAGGGGCACTTGAAGCTCTAGAGACCCACCCTCTCCACCGGAAGGGGAGGGGCTGGAGAGCTAACCCCACCGCAATATTCCCTTGCCATTTTCCTTTCCACAGAGCCCTGGCTGGGGCGCCTTTTGGGGAAGAGAGTCACCACGCAGCCCAGACTGCTGACTCCCGGTTCTGCTGCCGAACTTCACAGACGTTTCTGCAGGGTCTGGCTCTGTAACGATCCATAAGGCACTAAGCACAGCTATAATTAAACTGTAAAAATCAATCTAGCAGCAGCGTGCAGCTGGGGAGGGATTCGTCCCCTGCAGCGTCCCCAGAGGCCCCTAGCCCTCCTCTGGCTGCCGTGGCACGTGGCACGGGGCACTATGTCAGCAGCACAGAAGCCCAGGGTGAAGCTCTGGCTGGTATTGCCACAGTAGGGGCTTGGAAATCAGTCACTGGAGCTGCAGCAACAATGGCACGGAAAAACAGGCATAGGGGGAGTGTTCTCAAGCTGAGAGGCACTCACTAAGGCTGGAGCTCCCAGGACTCGCAGTGAGGACTTAGGAGCTGGTAGCAGGAAGGGATCTGCCAAAGTTGCATGTGAGATTGGGCAGAGAAGGTGGGAGACCTGGAACCAGGAGAATGAAGGGGGAAAAAATGATCCAGGCCATACTAGGGGCAGAAACCCCCAACACTTCAGACTGAGGTTTTCATTGGTAAAGATTGCCAACCAGACTAATTAAGTCTACATATGTGCTTAAGTTATCGTGTGTGTGTGTGAGTGTGTGTGTGTGTGTGTGTGTGTGTGTGTGTGTGTGTGTGTGTGTGTGTGTGTGTGTGTGTGTGTGTGTGTGTGTGTGTGTGTGTGTGTGTGTGTAGGTTTAATCTACAAGGTGAATTTCACTCCCAATGAGTCCTTCTGTTATCCTCATAAAGTTCTGGCCTTAAAAGGAACCTCCCTGGAGATTGTTAAGGTGAAGTGATAAATGACTATAAATCTGCCTAGGGCACCAGGGCTCTGCAGCCTGTTCTGGAAACAGCTGGTGACCACGTGCCTTATGCTGATTTCTCCTTTACATGGCTGAAGGGTGTCTAACCCGCAGTCCTCCCCACCCTCCCCAGGGTATGTCCACCTGGAACCTATGATGTGTCCTTATTGGGGAAAGAGTCTTTCGGATCTCCAGATGAGGTCATCCTGGGTGAGGGTAGATCCTAAATCCAATGACAAGTGTCCTTAGAAGAGAAGAGAAACGGAGAGAAAACACAGAGGAGACCATCAGAAGACAGAGGCAGAGACTAGAGTGATGGATGGATCTACAAGCCAAGTCACGACACGGGTTGCCAGCAGCCACCAGAAGCCAGGAAAGAGGCCTGAAACGAATTCCCCCTTGGAACTAACCCTGCCAAAACCTTGATTTCAGAACTGTGGCCTCCAGACATCGAGAGAACACATTTCTGTTGTTCTAAGCCACCCAGTTTATGGAAATTTTTATGGCAACTCGGGGAAACAATATACTTGGTAACTGGTAACATGGTAACATGGGAAGTGGCATCGGATGCTGGCTTTGGAGTCAGGGTAACCTGATTCGGGTTTGAATTGTGCCTCCGCTCTTTTCTACTTGTACAACTTTAAACAGATGGCTTTTCAATGTTCCCTTCCATGCAACAGAGACAGTAAATAATATTTATTTCACAAGGTCGTAAAAATGAAATTTGATGCAGCCACAGAGCACCTGGCACACAGTAAGTACCAGATAAATTCTAGCTTATTATCTGACGCATTATTAGAAGTTGGTTGAACACCTAAGTTAATAACCAGTTAAGGGAAAGGCAGGAAGAGACCCAAGTTATTTTGAAGCAAGCATTCCAGAAAGTGACACTGGCTCCTCTTCTGAGAAGAAGTAGAGATAGAGGACATTTGGGGGGAAAACTAAATAGGAGAGTTCTTTGGCTTCATTTGAAAAGAGGACGGAGGAGAAGAGAGAGGAGTAGGCTAGGCAAAACAGGGGGGAGGGCTGATTTTAAAATTAAACAAGTACTGCTATTTTGGAAGATGAATGGGGGGGTGTTACTCTGCGTTTGGGAGGAGGATGGAAATGGAAAAACAATTATTTTAGAGGCCAGAGGGAGAGAGGCTATAATTATGAAGGGGGGTGTACATAGCCCACATGCTGGATGATGACATGAACATGCTTTAGGGAGGACATGGAAAGGAAAAGCCTGGGAAAGGGTGGCTTTCCTAATCAGGATGCTGCCACGTGACAAACGGGCACCTGCCCATCTCCTGGGCTGGGGGTGATGACAGGTCACAGAGAGATTTCCAGGCAACCGCCCAGCATGAGGTAAAGAGCATTTGCTGGGAGTCATGTTGGGCAGAAATTTAAAACACCCCCACAAGGGCACAGAACATATCCATGGGTGTCCTCAAGCCTGAGCTGGTCCTGGAGGCACGGTTTTAACAGCAGGGAGGTTGGAGTGTGTTCTGGGAGGGAAGAACAGGTTGGGCAGAGATAGTGCATGCATCATAAATGAAGGGGGACAGGAGGAGGTGAGGGGCAGGCAGGGTGCATACGGGGGGGAGGAGAGAAAGGGGAGAGAGACTGGGGCTCCCACAATTCCTGAGCCAGGGAGGGGTGCTATGAGCAGTGCTCAGGAAGTCAGCTAGGCAGCTGTGAACAGAATGAATGGGAGAGAGAGGCGCCCGCATGGTGTTTTTTTCCCCCCAAAGTTTAAATTAAGGCTAATATTTAAGAATCAAGAGATTTTACTTAAAAGCCAGGTTGCTGGCATCTCTTGAAAAATCGGAAGGTCTGGCAATTCAGGTCCATATTCTGGTGTGCTCTCGCAGTGACCTTCACTGCTGCGTGAAGGCGTCATCCTCTGTGTGATCCTGTCTAGGCTAAGGGCCCAGGACCTTGGGGACAAAGGCAATACATAGTCCAAACTGGTTTATTGGGTCAAGATTAGCACCTGTAGTCACTCCTCAGGAAGCATGACTGGGATAAAGCTGGGTCAATATTGATCAAGGGAAGGGGAAAGGATTTTTTAAGCCAGGCTTCAACAGGTATCAATTGGGGGTCCTGGACAGGGAAGGGCAGGGCATGGTCAACCTGCACCTCTCCACTGTTCTACCCCAGGGTAGACTTATTTACATGGCTCTCTTCCCACTGAGTTATAATCTCCTCCCCAACCCCAGCCTGTGTGTCCTATTTTCCATCCAACTGCTTCCTGTTGGCGAACTGTCGGCAGCAGACACAGTGCAACAAATGGAGCAAGAAACTAGAAAGCTGAGGACTTCCACTTCTGGCCATGACAGAGTAACTGGTACCAGACTTGTCTTCCCGCCATTACCTACTAGAAAACTGAACAGAATATGCGGAGCAACTGTTTTCAGACATTGGACAACAGGCAGCATAAGGCCATGATCCCTAGAGAAAAGAAATGAACAAGGCGAAGCTGTACAATCGCCTCGGCTTTCTGCCTGGAGGCATTTTCCAGATCTCGGTGAAGGGGGGGGGGGCAGAACACAGCAGTCTTGCTGAATTGAAGTGACAGAGGTCAGAGTTCAGAGAGATCCAGGCAGCTTCACAGGGTAAAGTACTGGAAAGGAAGGAGCTACACAAAGCAGGAGCTCCAGCAGTCTGCACAGATGCCGCCATTGGGTCTCTGGCTGAACACGAAGCTATGCATTTTCACAGTGAAACTCCACAGGACTGGGTAAAGAACAGCAACTGGTGAGCTAGGAGCTGAACAATTCCCAGAGCTCACACAGGGCGGGGAGATATTTTAGTTCCAACCAGTCAGAGGGGAGAGACCATGCTGAATATCCAAAGTGTTTAGTAAAGACTTTACAAGGATCACACCTTTGTATGTACCGTGTTTCCCCAAAAATAAGACCAGGTCTTATATTAATTTTTTTTTAATTAGAGATTTTTATCGGAGAATTGAGTGATGGGAACAGCGCTGGGGAATTGGGGGAAGGGGAACAGACAAGTTGCTGCCCTTTTGTTCTTCAGTCTAGTTGTGGAGGATGTCGCTTCACTGGCCCAAGTTGGCACCATCATTGTGCTCTTCCCGGGTGAGGCAGATCAGTCGCCGGCTTCTGGACGGTCGCTCACTGTGGCTGCTGGCCACTCACGTTGGCTGCTGGCTACACACGGTAGCCCATGGCAACCCACTGCAGCAGGGACTACAGCCTACGCTGTCGCCGGCGACTCATGGCAGCCCAGCTCCAGGTCGAGCTGTTGTTCAGCATCTTAGCCGTAGAGGGCAGTGTCACTGGCCCTCATATATGGGATCTGAACCGGGGCCCTCTGGTGTCCCAAGCCAGCTCTTTACCAACGCGCCACTCGGTCGGCCCAATCTTATATTAATTTTTGATCCAACAATCTATATTTATTCATTTATTCCTGTACAAAAATCTACATTTATTCAAACAGTCATATCTGGCTGATGATCTTAACTGGGGCTTATGTCTGGGGTAGGGCTTATATCACGAGCATCCTGAAAAATCATGCTAGGGCTTATTTTTCAGTTCTTATTTTTGGGGAAACACAGTAGTAGAGCTAAATGATCCCTAGAATAAGGGCTACTTTAGGTCCACTCTAACAAAGCTTAAAAACAAGCCTCCACAGGCTCAATTTGATCTTCAAATAATTTAACCACCTCAGAGAGCAAAGTCCAACTCTCTTTAAAGAAAGGCACCAAAATCCACATGTTCAACAAGGTCAAATTTACGCTGCCCAGCACGCAATTAAAGATGACTAAACAAGAAGCAAGAAATGGTGGCTTATAACCAACAGAATTGGTCCATACAAACAGAGTAAGAAACTGAATTCTTAGGTGTATTTTTGTCTCTTATCCAAATTTTCCTTCTCATAATTAGCAAGTGATTTTACCCTGTCAGGCTCATTGAATATGAAGCTGCTTCTGTTTATCTACCATCTGATGTGCTTGACATCTAATTAACTAAACATTTACAAAAAATCCTCAGAGACCAGCTGACAGCCTCTGCCATGGAAGAGCCAAAAGCTGGACTTGCTTGGATGGCAAAAAGAAAGGCTGCTCACCCAGGGCACATGAGAATAATAAATACAAGACAAATTCCTTCCAGGGTGGCGATGTGCTCATTTCCTTTTCAGCTTCTCTGGGTTTTGTAAAATTGTCTCCCATCCCTACTTCCCCATCCCCATACGTATAATGATTTCAAAGCCAATGAGTAAGAACTCACATAGCAAATACTGGCAAGCTCCCAGAAGACAGAAGGAGGGAAACGCAGAAGTGAGACTATTTGGACGGCACCTTGGTTTTCTCTCTAATTTGAGGAAAATTATGCCAAACTACTTCTTCCTTTCGTGAGTGACCTATCATTCAATAACTATGATTTCACAAATAGCTACCTATCACAGAAAGTGGCAGTCACCATGTCCCTACAATACAGTGTGGCAAGCACAAGTGGGAGAAGGAACATTTTCCATCTGGGCTTCTAAGTGGTAGTTTAGAAACATAGGTTTGGCTTAGTTTTATAAAAAATGTGATCAATTCAAATTTAAGCCTTTATTTTAAATGTCACACACACACACACACACACACACACACACACACACACACACACTTGCACAAGGCTCTTGATGCATAGATTTGTGTGTGAAAGGAAGTCTCTCGCCATAATGTCTTCCCTGAGAATATGCTGAGGCTCGCTGAAATTGCAGGGCCATGCAATAGCTTAAAATGTTATTATGCTATATGTCCTGGAGTTTGTGCCTTCTACTACGCCTCTCACACATGTCATTAGGTGGGTGGCAGCGTTCTGGCCAGCAATGACCATGCAGGATTTGGGACTGAGACTTTTCTGTTTCACTAGGTTCTGAGAGCTCTCCAGAGCTGACAGCACCGGGCTAATTAGAAAGGCAATTCAAGTTAGGTACTAGATAATGAGGGGAAATGACTGATTTAACTTTTACCTACTATTGTTCCCGGTGGGGTTTTCAACGGGAAGTAATCACCTCCTCATTACTGCAAAGTGTTACCAGGTGCGTGTCTTGTGGTCGCTGGCCTGACTGTTTCCTCCTCTGAAATTTCCAGGAGCCTAAGAGCTACTGGTCCCCAAATGGCCCGAGCTCCTTTTAGGTATTCCATATGGTCGCCTTTTAATTTCCAAGAGTCAAACATGAAACATAGACGCTCAGTGGTTAGCCTGACATTCTCCCCAATGTGTGAACTCCCTTGTCAACACACTCTGTGTGCGTCTGCTCTCTGCTTGCACATCTCCAGACAGGGAACTCGGAAGCCCATTTCCCTATTTAAAAAGTTCTTAAAATTGAACTGAGGTCTCTCATCTACTTACTGGTTCTAATGCTTCCTTCTGCCATGTGAGAAACAAGTCTGACAAAACAAAGATTTCCAAATGATGGCTGTGTGTCATACTGTGCTCCAAACCCTTAAACCACTTCCCACGCCGTCATCCCCAAGGTCCTCCCCTCTAGCTAATGACACTGTGATAGAAATCTGACCCTCTCTGTTTCTTTTTATTTTTCCCTTCTTTTCCTGCTTTGTTTTTTCCTCCATTCATTCTTCCTCCTTCTCCTCTTTCCTTCCTCCCTCCCTCCCTTCCTTCTTTCCATTCATTCCTCCTTTCCTTCCTTTCTTTCTATTAAAAAGCATACACAATTTGAAACACTGTTCAGAAACATCATCACATGCCTCCATTTTCCCCATAATCTCTTTGGAAGTACCAGACTCAAATTTGCTGTTAATAAGGGTACATTTTGGCTCCATAAAAATAGAATCTTGTGTCCTATTTACCCATGAAATCATGGTGAAAAGTTGCTTTGGGGTTGTATTTTTTCCAGAATGTCAACATCTACCACACTCAGGCCTCAACTTTTCATTTCGCTATATGTCTTCTGAACACAAAATAAAGCTGAGAGTCAACACAATAATTGGCTCAATTCAGATGACAACCTTTTTGGTCTAATGTAGCAGCTGATAGAAGAAAAAGTATTCCACGAACATGAGGCCTTCTGGTAAGTGTCCTGAGCTTCCACAATGTGAGGACAAGGCCTCTGAGTGCACACACCAAGCTCAGTGACTCTTTTGTCCATTAAGTTGTGGTGCTTCTCTTTTCATAAACAAACTGAGATCCTATCAACTCCCCACCAGCCTGCAGGGGGGTATGTCATTCATGAAACGAGGCCACTGTTACAACCTTTAGTGAAAAACTAACATAATTGTAAAAATAATTTACAAGTGGTATTTTTTTTTAAGATTTTATTGGGGAGTTGGGGGAGGGGAACAGCGTTGGAGAATCGGAGAAGGGGAACAGATAAGTCGCTGTCCTTTTGTTCTTCAGTCTAGTTGTGGAGGACTTTGCTTCACTGGCCCAAGTTGGCACCATCATTGCGCTCTTCCCGGGAGAGGCAGTCACTCGCCAGCCATTGGACGGCCGCTCACGGCAGCTCATGCCCGCTGGCGGCCAGCCCCACTACAGCCTACACCATCGCTGGCGGACTCATGACAGCCCACTTTCAGGTTGAGCTGTTGTTCACCATCTTAGCTGTAGAGGGCACAGCGTCACTGGCCCTCACGTGGGATCCGAACCGGGGCCCTACTGCTCAGAGTTGGCATCCCAAGCCAGCTCCTAACCAACACGCCACTCGGCCGGCCCATGTTCTATTCCTCTTAATGTTAGACAAGTAGGAGAGATGGTTTTGAAACTCACAGAAAGCAGACAGGAGCCTTCTTTCTGGCTGGTGAAGTCATTTAAGAGGCCACCAAGTGACAATGTCTTCTCTGTAGACTCTCTGTTAGTCACTCCTCCTATATCATAGTCATTCTCTCTCTCTCTGTAGAAGTTCTTTCGAGACAAGTCCCCATATGGTGATTTCAATTGAGGAAAGAATTCGTAGTGATGTTTTCAAAGCTAAGAGGTCTTGTGACTCTCAGGCAGCCGATCAATGTCAAGGAGAAGAGACCAGCCTTGGCTATGGGGCATAGTCCCAGCTGGCACTGCCAAAGGTGCACTTTAACCTCCATACTCTGCTCCATGACTACCCACTCGACATCTCATCTAGCCACTCATTCCACAAATGCCTGCTTACAGATATAGGGGCGTAAATGAGCAAGAGAGAGAACATAAAATCTTTCTGGTCAGATTCCTAAGTTTTAACACTCCTTCATTCTCCTATGAGCCTGAAATGAAATGGAAACTAGTATCTGTCACCCCAAAATATGACAATGAAGGCAATTAATAAGCAGATATAAAAACAAAAACAAGAACAAACCTTTGCTCTCCCCTTATTTGCCTAAAAGCCAGACATAAATTTACAAAGGTGTCCCCACCCCTCTCTTCTCTATCAGGAAGGATGCAAGTTGATAGCTAGAGGCAGCTTTAGACCCTTATCAGTCTGGAGACAGCAGCAGAGAAATCTGTATAGAAAGCTTTACTAACTAGCCTTTATTCACCATCACTTTCCCATATATTTTTCCCTTCCCATAGTGTGTTGCCTTTGGAAGCCTAAAATCGCTTCTCCTTTTTCTTGGCATTTCTCTACACATTTATTGTTCTTGGTTGAAGGTGCTACATAAGCCTGAATTCTGAGCCACCTCTCTGAGTTACTAATTTCTGGGTACTCCCGTGTATTACATGTGTGACGCATACGGTAATAAACTTGATTTTCTCTTGTTAATCCGTGTTTTGTTACAGAGCCCCAGCCAAGAACCTAGAAAGGTGGAAGGGAAAGAGTTTTTTTCCCTCCTCTATAGGCCTGATACCACCCTGGGCGTCACGTAGGGTGAGTATCACTGCCGTTTTATAGATGAGAAGACTAAGGCCTATTTGGGACTATCTTGGATCCACTACCTAGCAGTGCTTGAGGAATCCATTTCAAAGGGCTTTAAGGATCTGAAGGTCTGTTTTTACAGCTCAGACTCAAACTCTAGGCCTATTTGAAGCCAATGCCTCTCATCCCTCCGAAGGAACAACATTGTAAGGCAGCCAAAGGCTACTTCACATCCCAATACAGACTCAAAGTTTATGCAAGTGAAAGGCTTCATTAAGACACCAGCACCCTCTAGCAAGTTCTTTGTTTCGATGTCTTCTTCGCTTTTAATCTTTTTAGTTTACTTGTCAAGTGAGTCACTTGCTCTTGGGGGTGAGTTTTATTATTTACTGGAGGGTCCAGTGTCCCAAAGTAGGGAAGCTGTGTTCGTGAACTGTGCCGAGAATGCTGCAGTGCACACAACCCAAACACTGCCCTCTTTTCTCCCTGACAGGACACAGATTGTTGGCTGGTCCACTGTGAACCCCAGATCTTTCTCTTCAAAGTGTTAAGACACTGCGTCGTCAGTTCAGTTTGTTATCATGGCTTTTTTCCCACTGTTAAAAGGAGAGAAGAGATGAAGCCATATGAGAGACCCACATCCGTGGGGCTTAGAGAAAGACAGAACTTCAGAAGTCTTCGAGTTCAAAGCTTCGTGAGGGGTGTTCACTAACAGTTCCCTTTTCCAAGATGAGTCAGGAAGAAATAGTAAGAACAGGAGCCAGCATTTCCCTGGAACTTCTCAGGTGCCAAGCACTTTTTCTCGGTGCTTTACTGCATTGGTTGACTTCATTCTCATAGTAATCCCTCAGGTGAATACTGTCATTATCACCACTTTTCAGATGAGCAAACTCAGAGTAAAAGAATGGAGGTAACTTGTCCCAGGCCACATGACAGAGCTGGCATGGAAACCTATGTGGTATCAATCCATGTTTGCGCTAAGATCTGAGGAATTCTAGAGCTGCCTCTCTCACCCACTCAGCTATATTTTTTCCTTTTTTTTGTTTGTTAGTTTGCATTTTTCTTTTTTTTTCTTTTTTATTATTATTAGTTTCAGGTGTACAAAACAATGCAATAGTTATCCTTTTCACCCCTCACAAAGTGACAACCCCCCTCCCCCCACTCACTGTCCCCCCCACTCCCAATATCATACTTATCTATTACAATTCCATTGACTCCATTCCCACACTATACTCCACATCCCATGACTGTATATGTATTAAATTATAGTTGACATATAATATAATATTCTTCAATGGCAGCTTCAGATGTACAGTGCAGTGGTCAGGCCTCTACACCGTCTATGAGGTCAGCTATACCTTTTCAACCAAAACATGGGAACTGAGCTAACGAAATATATGGGGAGTAAGGGGCAATATCTGAAGAGCAAAAATGTCACCTATGTGTATAATGCCATCGAACACACACCTTCCATTGAAGTCTGGGTGAGACTCGGAAATTACAAACTTCAGTGGTCAAGACATGTCATGTTACTTTAGTTTCTTTCAATCAAACACTTTGACTCTGAGTCCCCACTCCAATCCCACTGGCCTGGCAAGGAACTCAGTCTCAGTGAATTGGGGGCCTGTCCCTACCCAGCATCATGGAAGGGCTCTGGGGTTTATAAGAAGGGGGTCCCCTATGGTGGCCTCAGTCTGTCACTCCACTCACAGCCCAAACCCACACGGTTCCGCAGATACAGAGATTCTGCTACCTTCTTGCCATTCTGGTGTCTGTCAATCTTTGTTGAGGTTGGGGGCTGCGAGGACTGGGAGTGGGAGGGGGTCCATCCTTTCTGAGAAGGTCACCCAGCCAAACCTTCATACTCTCCCACATTACCCAGGAGGACCTCATCCTCCACCCCCACCATCACAGTTCTCTGTCCTCTCCCCGTGTGAGCCCCGTGAGCACAGACACGTCTGTGTTTTGTGCACTGATGCCTCCTCAGTGCCTAAGCCAGAGCTTGACAGACAGACTTGTGTTCCCTCTGCCCCTCTCACCCCCAAGGCCCTCCCTGCCCCCCTAGTGCCCCTGGGACACCCAGCACCATTCCCATCGTAACCTCAGGCCATCAAGATCAGCAGGTTCTCAGAACCTGGGGAAGGGAGAAACCCAGAACACAAGGCTCTCATCTCTTCTGTGAGTAGGAGAAGCCAAGACAGAACCCAAACTAATATCTCAATTAATTATCCTACCCTCCATGGACCAGCCAATGAGCATTCAGCACGATTCACCCTCCTTTTTAGATGTCGGAAGGAGTGGGAGGAGGACAAGGGTGTGAAGATAATTGTAAAGATTTCAAAGGTCTTTCTTACCGAAATGTCAAAGTTTGAGAGGCTCCTGTCGCAGGTCCCAGAATGAGACAGCAGTCACACACTTCGAGGGATTTTTCGCTCTCCACAATGTTCTTTTGTTCCACAAAAGAGCTAGGCTTTCCGTGGAGGGGAGGTTGATGAAGTTCTACTGCAGCCTGCCAAGCTCATCAGCACGAGCAGCCAGATAATGTGACAAGGGAGACAGAGACATACACACACATGGACACACGGAGTAGCAGACATGCCAGCCAAGGGGGAGAATGACTGTAGAAGTCACAGACATGCAGAGATACACGAAAACCCAGAAAAGACACAAAAGGACACAGAGACAGAAGGAACCATTAAAAAGAAGCTGCAAGTGTTAGACCACACCAGTGCCGAGCTGCAAATGAAACGTTCTGTCTATCACTCCCCAAACTTAACGAATTTCGCATTAAAGCAGAAGCTATGCCACTTAGGCACCTGGGGGGAAAAAATCATTTCATTTCATGGGCTATGTTATTGCAAACCTGCTTCAAGGCTCAGCCTCTTAAAGAAGTAATATATTTGCTATCCACTGCCTACCCTCACTCCCCAGACACTTCTCCACATGCACTTGGTGTTCTGAATTCACGCCCTCATAGCCCTTCAGGTATCGGTTAAAAGCTACCCTGGCCTCTCCTTTCCCAGCCTTTCTGGCAAGTGCCTGGTGGCTTGCAGGTATAATATGTTTTCATCAGCAGGCCTGCTGCTCTGTGTGTGCAATAGACAGAGTCTTGAAAGGCCTTTGTAAATCAAATTATAATAAACTATACCACATGAGAAGGGACTGGGGCGTTTGCTTTATAAATTAGTTGGATGGTCAGTACAGAGGTTAAAAAAAGAAGGCTTTTGTTGAGTTGGTTTGCCTTGTTTAGTGTAAATAACCTTCTTCAAGATATCTGGGTTTGGTTGATACATGGTAGTTATTTTTGCTTCTCTCCTCAAGGCCCAAATGAGATAACTTTGAACCTTCTGATACACTTTCAGAGAACACGCACTCCATCTCCCATAAGAAGGGAAGGACAGTAGATTTTATTTTATTCAGCAAGGACCTCAAGAAACTATGGAGTCATTGGAATGCCACAGACCAGGTATCAGAAAGGCTCTTGCTTTTATTTTTTTATTATTATTATTTTTTTAATATTTTTATTGGGGAATTGGGGGGATGGGAATAGCGCTGGGGAATTGGGGAAAGGGGAACAGACAAGTTGCTGTCGTTTTGTTCTTCAATCTAGTTGTGGAGAATGTTGCTTCACTGGCCCAAGTTGGCACCATCATTGCGCTCTTCTCTGGCGAGGCAGATCAGTCGCCGGCTTCTGGACGGCTGCTCACTGCGGCTGCTGGCCGCTCACACTGGCTGCTGGCTACACACGGTAGCCCATGGCAATCCACTGCCACAGGGACTGCAGCCCACGCCGTCGCCAGCAACTCATGGCAGCCCAGCTCCAGGTTGAGCTGTTGTTCAGCATCTTAGCTGTGGAGGGCAGTGTCACTGGCCCTCATATGTGGGATCCGAACCGGGGTCCTCTGGCATCCCAAGCGAGTTCTTAACCATCGCGCCACTCGGCCGGCCCAGGCTCTTGCTTTTAGATGTGTCACCTTGAGCAGGTAACCTAAACTTGATGAGCCAAACTTATAACCTTATAGGGATAATGGTGAGGAAAAAAAATAAAATGATGTGCCCATTCATTAATTCAGCAATGTACCAAGGGCCCCCACTGTGCCAGGTTCTGTGCCAGGCCCTGGGGACAGAACTGTTGAATGAAACAGAGGGATCTCTGCTCCATGGAACCCTCACTCTGGTGAGGGCAGAAAGGGAGGGAAATGGATTCGTTTACTTGGACTGTAGTAACAAAGTACCACAAACAGGGGTGCTTAAACAACAGACATGTCTGTCTTACAGTTCTGAGGCTCAAGTCTGAGATGAAGGCGTCTGCAGGTTGGTTCCTTCTGAGGCCTGGGAGGGAAAGACCCGCTCTAGGCCTCCCTCCACCACTTATAGATGGCCCTCTTCATATGGTCTTCCCTCTGGGGATGTCTGTCTCCACATGCACCCCTCTAAGACGGACACATGTCATATTGGATTAGGACCCACCCCAGTGGCTTCATTTTCATTGATTACCTCTGTAAAGACCCTATCCCCAAATAAGGTCACATTCAAGGTATGCAGGGTGAGGACATCAAAACACGAATTTTATGGGACACAATTCAACCCATAAGAACATATGAACAATACACCTGTGACAGGAAGGAACTTAATAGGGAAGAGTGTGTGTGTGTGTGTGTGTGTGTGTGTGTGTGTGTGTGTGTGTGTGTGTGTGTACAGGGGTGTTGCGAGAAGAGAGTGGAGGACCGGCATGGTGAGAGGAGCTCTGAGGAGAGGGCATCTGAGCAGAGACCTGAAGAGAGACCGCGGGACTGAGGAGCTGAGACGCAGCTGTCGGGCGCTGAGGCAAGAAACCGCTCAGCTAGATGGATGAACAGAGAGGAGGCACCGTGAACAAAGGGGAGCGGGCACCCAGAGGAGACTCGCCATGAGACGGATATGAGGAAGACAGATCTCAGAAACAGACAGAAGTAGAAAACAGTGTGATTGTATTTACATGACATTCTAGAAAAGGTGACACTGTAACAACAGAAAGGGGACCTGTGGTCACCTGGGGCTGGGAACGGGAGGAGGGGATGACAGCAGAGGCGCAAAAGGAAACTTCTAGAATGAGGAAGCAGTCCTGTGTCTTGACTGTGGTGGTGGCTGAACTACTGTAGACAGTGGTCACAATTCAGAGTGGGACACTGAAAATAGGTGACGTTAATTCTGTGTAAATAACACCTTACCACCAAAGGAACACACGCCTGGACTCCGGCCCCGGAGCGGAGCATGGATTAGGGAGCAGAGGTGGTCGTAGGTGAACAAGGTAGCTGCTTGGACTCGGGCGGCAGCAGGAAGGTGGGAGGGGTGGCTAAGTGTGAGGTGTATTCTGAAGGTAGGACCAAGGAGTTACTGATGGCTTGGACGAAGGCTATCAGAGGAAAGAAACCATTGGGGAGACACCTAGGATTTCAGCTTAAGCAGATGAGTCGATAGTGGTCCCACAGCACACAACATGCTCACTGTGAAACATCGACCAAAAATGAAATGTTACCATTTCAGAGACCCCTGCCTCCCAGGGCAGAAGACACCCAAAGCACATAGTCTGCTCTCCATTCTGTCCCTCGGGGACAGAGGCGGCAGAAGCGGGGCTCCCAGCCACAGGGGCCTGAGAATCACCTGCGGGTGAAGGCTCACTACACAGAGTCCCAGCTCTCCTTTCCCAGAGTTTGATTCAGGAGCTCGAGGTGGCACCTAGGAATCAGTAATCCCATGAACAGGAAACTCCATCCCCGTGGGAGCGACGACCTGAGCGCTGGGAGACAGGGAACAGCAGCACCACTATGCCCGTCCCATCACAATCCACAGTTGACCCTGTGATCAGACGCAGGCTCTGTCTTCACCTGAGCCACAGGGCTGGGGGTGCTCTGAGCCCCAAAGCCTCTCTGCACTGGTCCAGGTAGGCTGAGTCCCTTCCCATGCCAAGTGCTCCAGTTGCTTACTGAGGACACACGGGCTACCTGGGGTGGGCGTGGGGGGTCAGTGGTTCTTCAGGAGAGGGACTCCTGCCCAAGGGGGCCATCAGAGCTGGGCCCTGAGTGTGAGGCGGCAGCAAGGCTTCCCACCCGGCCTCGGCTGCGAAACCCGCTGGCTTTTCCGAATGACTTTTGCCACACTGGACGGCCAACACCACGTCTTCCTGGTGGGAGGTTTTATTATGTTTTACAACCATGAAAACAGGACGGTGGCTGTTACAGCAAACATCTCAGATAGAGGACTCCCGCGAGCTGCACCCACCCCACCCCTGCAGCCTCCTTCCACAGGGCTCTCAGAGACTGTTCCTGTGTCCTTTCCTCTGCACATTCAAGAAAGTTGAAAGCAGACATTTAAAGTGACAGGAACACCATTGGCAAAATGGAAGCAGAAGGGTAACTTTGAGAAACAACTGATGAGCAACACTACAGAAAACCTCTTCTATTGTGTTATGGTGTCGGGGTGGATGAGCGTGCCCTGGGCGCAACGTCCATGCTCCCGAAATACGAGTCATACGGGGCCTTCGGTGATCCCCTCCAGAGGCATGCTGGGCGCGCTGTCCGCTGGGGGCCTCTCGTCTTTCTTCAGCGAGGTCGGGACTCGGAGACTGACGTACGGTTTGTGACAAGCCGTGTTGGCCAGAGGGGGGTAGTGCTGTCTGTAGCAAATGTATGCAAAAATGAGGCCAATGACACCGCCAACAAAAGAATCTAGGCAAGAAAGAGCAAAATGGGAGACATGTGTTATGATTCGTTCAAACGTGGCCAGCGGTGGTTTCCAGAAAGCACTTTTTCCTACCTGCTCCAGTAACTGGTTTGCTTTTTGGACCCCCTGAAAGACCAAAGGAAAGAGCAACTATGCTGGAGGTGTAAATCTTGGTGGCCTCTGCAAACTTATCACTTCTAGAACTTAATTATCCCTTTAAAATGTGCACCTGATGCCCTCTTCACTGCGTCTCTTCTCTAGGCACCTGAACATTGCATGAGCTCAGATTGGCAGTCTTGATTTTTAAAACCAATTCTAAATTCTGGAAGAAGAATTCTAGCCATCTCCGTAGGCTCTAAATACCTTCGGTGGCTCTAATTTCTTCTTCTTCAGCACGTTCCCACTGGAATCCTGCAATATTGCTGGTGTGCCACAGAAACCCAGAGGGCTTGCTGATCTCTGCCTCGTGGAAAGTGATTTCCCAGGGAAGAAATGAGCCTTCTGAGTCACAAAGTGAATAAAACATTTTATGATACATCAGGATTGGCAAACTCAACAGACCTCTGGTAAGAGGCCCAGTTCCTGTAACAAGCTGCAGATCTCTTCAAGTTGGAGGGTGCACGAGAGGACAGACGAGGCAGGAGGGGCATCCGCAGACCAAACAGCCCTCCCCCCCACCACCACCACATCAGGCAGCCACTGGCCAAAGAGGGTATTCAGCTGGCACCCAACAGAGATCCCATGAAAGCAGCACGCCCAACAACCCTCATTTAGTGTGTCTGTGTGTGTGCACCCACATGTGTGCATGCTTTTAACTGTCTCTATGGGTTACTCTTGCCCAAAAGACACTAACACAACGGAAAGCCTCCTCACAAAAGAAACTTGTGAAGGTCGCCACCGTGCTGAACTGTCATTCGCCATTTGGGGGGTTTCCACTTCCACATTACTATCTTGTTGGATCGCACACACCTCCGTTAGGCAGGTAACCTCAGCCCCATTTTAAAGAAGAAAATCAGGCTCAGAGAGGGCGATGGAGCTCTCCAGCTGCACCCCTCGTTAATGACAGAACTGGACTTCAACTCTGGTGTCCTGATTCTGCACCTGTGCCGCTCTGCTCAGCAGGGCTGTGCTTGATCCCTGGTGGGATCGTTCCAGGCTTTCTACATCCAGTTGTCAGAGGGAAGCTGGCCATGGCTGAAGGGCCATCCATCCAGTTTCCCTTAACCCATCAGTGCTTGGGGTGGAAAGTTTCCAAATACTCCCCGGTAAGTAACACACTGTGTATTGACCTCAGTTTAAGTCACAAATTCATGCTCCTGTGTCTCCTGCAGGGAACTTTGGGGTGGCTGTCACGGAAATATATCTCTCAAGAAAATCAACTGTTTAATGCTTAGATATCCACACCTCACTTCTCACTTTTTTTTAAGCCTGTTATAGTTATTCTGGGTCCACCTAGATATATTGGGATAATTTTTGAGAAAAAGGACAATATTTTATTATCTTTTGACAAATTGTTTTTACCTCCAGCATTTTTACTAGGTTAACAGTAAAACATTAAACAGTTCTACAATAAGTATCTTTAAGTTCTTTTAAATAAATTTAGTAATTCACTGCATATAATTTTATTTACATACAGTGGCAACAACAGGTAAAGAACATAGGGATTTCTGGGATGGTGGTATGAAGGTCCACTGTGTGCTGACCGAGTGCTCAGTCGCTGCTCTGGCAGGTAGAGCGTAGGACCCAGCAGCTACGGATGCTTTTTAAGTGCAAATAAATGAGGTCATTCTCCTGCGTACAATCCTTCCCACTGTTCTTAATGAACTAAGTCCCTGTGGCATTCACGGCTGCACAGCTGGTCCTGCCGACCCTCTGGCCACTTGCTCTCTCTTGCTCTACGGAGCCACTGTAGCCACTTCCCTTCCATTCCGCAGACATGCTGCTGCTTCCCTCTTCTTCTTCTTGCTCCAAATGCTGTTCCCATCCTGGGAATCCCTTCCCTTTACCCCTCCCCTGTTTAATTTCTATTCATCCTCTGGAGCTCAACCCAACATCGCTGTGCCATGAGGCCTCACCTGGACTCCAGACCACACCATGTCTCCCAGGTACACATTTTGATTGACCCCCCGCATTCCCCACATGCAATCGTAATGAAAAATAATGGCAAACTGTGCAATTGTTTATGGTTTTATATTGGATTCTAAACTCCATGAGGGTAAGGGCTGTACCTGTCTTGTTGGCTGTCAATAACTCCACACCTGGATCAACACTTTGCTCACACAGAATTAAGCTGGCTGAGGGAAATGGATGAATGAACACGTGCACAGTGACTCAGAGGGTAGGTTCTGGCTGCTGTCCTATGTGTGTCCTTGTGTGGGTCCCCTTCCTCTGGGCATCGGTTACCTCAACAGTAACAGAAGAGCATCCAACAACTGCATGGTGGCTAAGAGGCCTTCCCACGTAAGTGTTCCAGGAATTTGATCCCCAGGGTCAGCCTAAAAATTATCTGGAAACTCTGCCAAGGCATATTTAGAAAGTATTGGGTTGTCGGAAAAGTCATGATGTATTTTTTCTATGTTTTTTGTTGCAAAAGTGCGTCATGGCTTTTCTGACAGCCCAGTAGGTCCTACCTTTGATTGGGATAAAACGTCACTTAGAAACAAAAGTCATTCTAAGTGGTCAAACGTATTAGTGCCTGCTAAGCCCTGCTGAGCAGCCACCTAGGTAGGAGGGGAAGACCACCTGGGAGACAACACTGAAGCCCAGGACCCCACTCCTGTTCCCAGTACAGGCACCTAGGGTGTGAGGGAGGAAGACATTTTGCTCTACACGTCTGGGTTCTTTCGGCTGGCCTAATAATTAAAGCAACACAAGACAGATTAACAAGAGAAAATGACCAAATTTAAACATGTATGTAGGTACAGGAAACACGTACATGAGAGGATGAGAGACTCCACATACATGACAGGTTCAGAGACAGAAAGGGAAAATGAAGTATACATGACATCCTGAGCTAAGACGAGGTAACACGCCCTGGGCTTCAAGGAGGAGGAGGGTTAATTGGCAAGACGTTAAGAAGAGCAGATGTGCAGTAATCAGATGTCTGCCCTGCCCCATAGACAGGTCATAAAAAGTTATTTCTGGTAATAAGTCTTAACTACAGACAAGGCCCCCCAATTTAGATTCTTCTAAGTAGTTAAGGGAGGGGCAGAAGTTTCTCCTGAACCTGCAGGGTCTTGATTGCCTTCAGCTCAAAATAATCTACATCTAAAAGTGGCATATCCTGGGGAGGCTTGTCCTGAACCCTTCGAGGGTCACAGTGAGATTTCAAGATCTACTTTCACCACCCACCTGAGAACCCTCCAGGCTGCTGAATCCTCAAGCAAAGACACTGTCACCCCCCACCAGGGCAAGTCCCTGCCTCTGGGCCTGAGTTTCCCTGGCTCTCAGAGACCTCAATATTTACCCCATTGTGTTGTGACGACTACTGAATGAGACCATGCTTCTCAAGATTACGCCACAGAGCATACCACAAAATACGACCTTAAAATATAGTGTCTAAAAACCATAATGTTCATCGCTGTCGTTCTTATTCTGTTCCTCCCCAGAATGACCGGGTGCTTTCTCGTCCTTCCCCAGCCTTTGCCTCACACAGCAACTCAACAGTCTAGAGTTTTCATCTCTTCAGCGTGGCCAAACTTCATAGCATTTTAAATCAACTTCTAAGGAACTTAAAAAACATTTGTCACCCGAGAAGTTGAAAAGTAATATGTACCATGAATTCCCGAGTGGAGTCACAAAGCCTAATTAATGTGATCTAATCAAGTTCCTTAAATGCGGAAGTTCTTCCCATCTAGCCTGTGGCCAGCAATGCATAAAATGTGCCAGGGCTTTGTCTAGTTCAATGTCTTAGAGTTGGGCTATTGCTTTGTTTTTCCTCTAACCCCAGGGAACCGGCCCCTGGGGGGCCTTTCATTAGCATCTGAAATGACCCACAGTCAGTGTTTGAGCAACTGACTACTGAACAGACCAAACAGCCAAACTTACAAATAATGCCATTTGACTTTCTATTTTCTGTGACAGGGCATTTCATTAGGTGCATCATTGACCAAGACATCAAATCATTTCAAGCACATGTTCCCCAGGCTTACTGATGAGGAAGCAAGCAAAGGAATGTCGGATTCCTGTGGAGGCTGTTTTCCCATGTAATGGAAGGAGTGAAAAGTGATAGCTCAGGTACCGCCAGAGTTATCACAAGTCACCAGGGCAACGAAAGGTCTAGCCGAGCTGCTTTCTCAGCAAAGGCATTCGTGGCTCTGTTTATCACAAAGATGGTGAACAAGATCCAAATAATGACTTGCTGTATAAAGGAGATTGCCATCAAGTGCCTCAAGTGGGCTGTTGTTATTGATGAAACTCACTCTCACATCCTGTAGAGTGTGTGCTGACAGAAAAGCAGACAGAGGACAAGCAGGCTTTTTTGGTTTTAATAATTGTTTTATTTTTCAATTTCAATTGACATAAAATATTACATTAATTTCAGGTCAACGACATAGAGATTAGATATTTATACAACTTACAAAGTGATCACCCTGATAAACCTAGTACCCACCATGTATAGTGATGTCATATATAGTGATTACAATATTGTTGACTATATTCCCTATGTTATACTTTATATCCCTGTGACTATTTTGCAACTACCAATTTGTACTTCTTAATCCTTTCACCTTTTCCACCCAGGTCCCCTCCCATCTGACAACCATCAGTTTGTTCTCTGTATCTCAGTCTGTTTCTGCTTTATTTGTTCGTTTATTTTGTTGTTTAGATTCCACATATAAGTGAGACTGTATGGTATCTGTCTCTCTCTGTCTGGTTTATTTCACTTAGTATAATATCCGCTAGGTCCACACATGTTGTCACAAATGGTAAGATTTTAATCTTTTTTATTGTGAAGTAATATTCCATTGTTATTTATGTATCACATTTTCCTTATCCAATCATCTATTGATGGGCACTTAGGTTGCTTCCATATTTTGGCTATTGTAAATAATGCTGCAATGAACATAGAGGTACATATATCTTTTTGATTTAGTGTTTTGGATTTCTTTGGATAAACACCCAGAAGTGAAATTGCTGGGTCATAGGTAGTTCTATTTTTTATTTTTTGAGGAAACTCCACACTGGTTTCCATAGTGACTATACCAATTTGCAATCCCACCAACAGCGCATAAGGGTTCCCTCGTGTTGTTTGTTGATTTATTGATGATAGCCACTCTGACATGTGTGAGGTGATGTCTCACTGTGGTTTTAATCTACATTTCTTTGATTAGTGATGCTGAGCATCTTTTCATATGTCTATTGGCTATCTGTATGTTCTCTTTGGATAAATGTTTATTCAGGTCATCTGACTATTTTTTAAAATTAGATTGTTCTTTTTTGGTATTGAGTTGTATGAGTTCTTTATAAATTTTGGATATTAAGCCCTTATCGAATATGTTATTGGTGAATATCTTCTCCCATTCAGTACGCTTTTTGTTTTGTTGATGGTTTCCTTTGCTGTGCAAAAACTTCTTAAGTTGATGTAGTCTCATTTGCTGGTTAGAGTAATCATGGTTGTAGGTCCCTGCTTTTCATCACTTTGAATATTTTATGCCAATCCCTTCTGTCCTGCAAAGTTTATTGAGAAATCAGCTGACAGTCTTCTGGGAGCTCCCTTGTAGGTAATTAGCTGCTTTTCTCTTGCTGCTTCTAAGAGTCTCTCTGTCTTTAATCTTTGGCATTTTAATTATGATGTGTCTTGGTGTGGGCCTCTTTGGGTTCACCTTGTTTGGGAATCTCTGTGCTTCCTGGGCTTGCATGTCATTTTCCTTTGCCAGGTCAGGGAAGTTTTCCATCATTATTTCTTCAAATAGGTTTTCAATTCCTTGTTCTCTCTCTTCTCCTTCTGTTACTCCTCTGACGTGAATGTTGGTATGCTTGATGTCCCAGAGGCCCCTTAAATTACCCTCATTTCTTTGGATTCTTTTGTCTTTTTGCTGTTCTGATTGGGTGTTTTCTGCTACCTTATCTTCCAAATTGCTGATTCGACCCTCTGCTTCATCTATTCTACTGTTGAGTCCCTCTAATGTATTCTTCATTTCAGTTATATTCTTTATTTCTGTCTCTTTTTTTAGAGTTTCTATGTCCTTTTTTATGCTTACATTCTCTTTGTTGAAGTTCTCCCTTAGATCACAGAACATCGTTATAACCAGTATTTGGAACACTGTATCTGGTAGATTGCTTAGCTCTATTTTATTTAGTCGTTTTCCTGGAGCATTGTTCTATTCTTTCACTTGGGACATGTTTCTTTGTCTCCTCATTTTGGCTGTCTCTCTGTGTGTGTGACTATGTATTAGGTAGCTCTGTTACATCTCCCAGTCTAGGCAAGATGGCCTTAGTAGCAGGTGTCCTGTGAGGCCCAGGGGTGCAGCCTCCCTGGTCACGTGCTCTGGTTGCTCCAGGAGTGTCCCTTGTGTGCACCGTGTGTGTCCTCCTGCTGTAGTTGAGATTTGATTGCTATTGGCTCATCAGTGGGAGGACATGGCCCTCAGGCTGACTGGCTGTGAGAATTGGCCACTACCACAGCATATGAGCTGCTATGCAGGGGCTGACCCCATGGAACGAGATTCTCCCCAGAAAGCTCTATGCCTGCTGAGATTACCCTTTGGGTGTGCCACTTGTGGAGCTAATCAGGTGGTGCTCTGATGTGGCCTGAATCCAGCCACCAGGTGTATTGGTTCTGGGACTTCTTGTGAGGTGCTCTGGTGTAGGCCAAGGTCAGCTGTTGCTTGTGACTGGCCTGGGGCTACCTGATAGGAGTTACAAAACAATCCGAGGTTGGCTGCTGTAGATCTGGAGGCATGTGAGAGGTGCCACAGTGAGAACCAAGGTTGGCTGCTACCAGTGCTGGGCCTGAGGCAGCTCAGCAAAAGGCCCAGGGTACCCAAGGCCTGCTGCTGCCTACCAGCTGCCTATAAGGCTCAGCCGCTGAAATAACCTCAGGCAGTACGCCAATTGGGTGAAGTAGGGTCCCAGGGAGTCACCAGAGTGGGGCAAGTGGTGTTCACCAGGTTAATGGAGTTTCAGATTTGGTGCCAGTGCTGTGCCTGGGGCCACTCAGCAAAAGGCACAAGCACACCAAGGCCAGCTGCCCCCTGCCCAGGGCTCACAGAACCCCAAAAGCTGTCCAAGAAAGACTGCAGCATGGACCAATGCCAGCTGCCTGATGCCAAAAGAGACTCTGGTACTGAGAACGTTGGGTGGGGTAGGGTCCAAGTGAGTTACCAGAGTGGAATTCATCAGACCAATGCAGATTCAGATTTAGCCATGTGTGGGGAGGGCTCAACACAGGGACAATGGCAGCTGTCCCTCCAGACCTTGCTCTGAAGCCACACAGCTCAATCTCTCCCTATATATCTCTGTCACCTCCCGAGTTGCTATCCCTATGCCAGAGCCCAGGGTGAGAGCTTGTGAGAAATCTGAATGCTGGCCCTTTAAGAGGATGCCTCGTTTCCAGAAGCCTTCTATCTCACCCAGATGGACAGAATCCCTGCTGATTTTCACAGCCAGATGTTGTGGGGGCTCCTCTTCCTGACACTGGTGCTCTGGACTTGGGAGCCTGGTGTGGGGCTGGAACCCCTCTTTGGGTTCCAGATTCTCAACTGCCACATGTGGGTGTGGGGCCAGCACGTTTCCCATCTCTGTCCTTCCTACCAGTCTTGACACAGCTTCTTCTTTATATCCTTAGTTATAGGTACTTCTGTTCAGCTAGTCTTCAGACGGTTCTCCAGGTTGATGATTCTATAACTTAGTTGTAATTTTAATGTGGTCGTGGGAAGAGGTGAGCACAATGTTTACCTGTTCTGCCATCTTGACCAGAGCCTGGTATTTGTCAAGCAGGCTTTTATTAGGGGGGGAAAAACCCATTTCTGATTGCCTTCACCCCAAATATGGTAGCATGGGACTGGAGGGTTCAAAAAGGTAATATATGGATCATAGTGTCCCTGGAGTACAAAATACAGCAGACTTCTTACTCAGCATTGATGTCATTCATTCATTACACATGTAATGCACGGTATCAGGTGTCAGGTGTGCTGCCTGGTCCTGGGGTATAAGCCTGAACAACACAGACAAGTTCACAGTCCTAAACAGTGACAGCCTTATCAGTGAACTGCAGCTGTATATGTGCCACGAAGGAGATGTATGGGTCTATGAGATCCCTCATTGGTGTGGCCTGGCTAGTCCAGACCAGGGGAGTTTCACTGAGGACATGACCCATAGGCCAGCCCTGCAGGATGAGCTGACATGAACCAGGGGAAGTCAGAAGTGGCGGCAGGGAGGGCACCTGCAGTCTTCTAGGCAGAAGAAGAAAGAGGCCTGCCACATTTGAGAAACTGAAGGAAGGCCCATCTCTTACCACAGGGGCAGTGTCTATAATTGTGTAGGATAGAAGTTGACCAAGCTTCTGGTGTGGGCTGGAGAAGAAGGTCATCCGTGGGCCTTCAGGGCTCCTGAGTCCTCAGCATGAACCAGGGGCCCCTCTGGCTCTCTGGGCTACTGTCTCTGCACCCTTTCTTACTTCGCACTTACTACTCAGTGTTGATTCCCCTTGAGCGTCTCACTCATCTTTGCTTTCCCAGAGCCCAGCAGTTATTTAGCAAATGTTTGGTGAACTGAGATGCACTGACAACATTTACAAGATGCACTAAAGAATCGCCAGCACCAGCTACAAAAGGCCACATATTGTATGAGTCCATGTATGCCCAATGCCAAGAATATGTGAATCCATAGAGAAAGACAGTAAGTTAGTGGTTGCCAGGGGCTGGGGAGAAGTGCGGTATGCATATTTTTGGGGGGTGATGAATATGTTCTGGAAATAGATAGTAGTGATCATTGCACAACTCTGAATATACTAAAAACCACTGAATTGTACCCTTTAATAGGGAAAATTTATTAATTGTGAGTTACGAATTATACCTCAATAAAACTACTAAAAGGGGTGAAAGGAATTGATATCAGATGGGCTCCAACGGTAGTGAAAAGAGGACCAGACTTTGAATCAGGCAACCTGGATTTGAATATTCACCTTTAAAATGGGCATGACCTCACCCCCTTCTCATGACCAAGGAAAGAATGTCACAGGGTCTGCCATACTGAGGTGCCGGCCATGCTCACCTTCTCTGGCACAGACAAGTAGAAATGCTTCTGAAGATGTGCTATCAACTCCCAGGAAGAACACATCCCTCTCTGTCACCATGGCAACATCCAATATCACTGAGCTGGCCTGACTTGGGACCTTGTATGCCTTGGGCTCCATGACCCAAGATATTAGAGTAAAAATCAGCTCTGGCAAACTCAACAACCCCATGTGATTGTTTCTGTTCTTTTTATTCTATTAGTACTAGTTAAGCTTCCTGGTTCTGTGACTTTGAGGTTCTTTAAAAGCACTTCTATAGCACGGAGCATACACAATCTAACTGGCACACTGTAAGTTGGAAGGGCAGCACCATCCCTCAACGCCATGCCTCCAGTGGGCAGCGTGTCTGGTACACAGGCACAAGAGACACAATGACTGAATGAACGTTTAAAGGGTAATATCTTGGTTCATTTTAAAAGGAAGGAACTTGCAGAGAATAAGGTTAATTTTTATAAAACCAATATAAAGAAAAAGTGATCCTAGTAAGAAAGGAACATGATTTAGTCAAAATCATTCAGTCATTCAATACATATTTATCAGCAAATATTATGAGTTGAATTGTGTCTCCCAAAAGAGATAGGCTGAAGTGCTAACCCCCAGTACCTCAGAATGTGACTTTATTTAGATACAGAGTCTATACAGAGGTCATCGACTTAAAAATTAGGGTGGGCTCTAACCTAATATTACTGGTGTCCTTGTACAAAGGGAAGTTTGGACACAGGCAGACATACATAGAGAAATGATGTGAAGGACACAAGGAAAACACCGTGTGAACTTGGAGGCAGAGACTGGCATTATGCTGCCAGAGGCCAAGGAACATCTGGGGCTACTAGAGGCTGGAAGAGGCACGGGAGGCTCTGGCCCCTATAGGTGTCAGAGGGAGTGTGGCACCTTGGTTTTGGACTTCTGGCCTCCAGAACCATGAGACAATTTCTATTATTCTAAACCACTGTGTTTGTGGAACTTTGTTACACCAGCCCTAAGAAACGAACACAACTAAGTACCTACTATGTGCCATGCCAACAAAAGACACAAAAATCCCTGCCCACATGAAGATTCTATTCCAGAGTTCAGAGTTCAGAGTTCCAGAGTAAGAGTTCAGCAAACTACGTGAATTATTCATTTACATGTTGTCCATAGCTGTTCTCACACTGCTACAGCCAAGGTGAGTAGCTGCAGCCAAGTCGAGTAGTTTATGGCCCACATAAATCTTAAGACATTTACTATCTGATCCTTCACAGGAAAAGTTTGCAGATGCCTGTTCTAGTGGATAAGGACAGACAATAATCAATACATAATAAATTACTTAGTTAGATGGTGATAAATGAGGAAGGTGAGAGCAATAGGAAGGAAGTGGGGAGGGTGGGCTGCAATTTAACAGAGTGGTCATCACAAGATGTCCTCACCCATAAGGGGACACTTGAGCCAAAACCGGGAGGAGGGAAATGAATGAGCCACACCCAAATCTGAGAGAAGAGCATCCCAGGCACAGGGAAGAGCCAGAGCAAAGACCCTGAGGTAGGATGGGCCTCGCACGTTCAATGAGCAGCTGAAAGCACGGGGGCTGAGACGGCACTGGCCATGTACAAGGAAAAGTAGCTAGAAAATACCATCCAAGAGGTAGGAAGCGAGGCACCAGGCCTTGTGGGCTATCGCAGGACCTGAGCTTGGGGGCTGAATGCAACGGGACATCAGCGGGGACTCTTAGCAGAAGAGTGGCACATGCTGGCTCACCATGGAAAGGCTCACACTGGCTGCGGTGTGAGGGGCAAAGAGGAAGGAGGGAGACCGGCAGAGAGGCTTTGGCAATAGTCCAGGAAACAGAGAGTGGTGGTTTGAACTAGAGTGGGAAGAAGAAGTTGGAATCTGGAAATATTCTGAACATAGAGCCAACAACAGAAACCAGAGAAAATCACAGATAGCAGAGGGGAGATGGATTCTCTGGAGTAAAATGAAACTAGGTTGTCAATGAGACTTGGGAGTGGCTATGCTGATGGGCAGGGCAAGGAATCCGAGAGGATGGCTGTTTATTGGATTTGAATATTAATTGAGAAACCAGACATACTTCGTAAGATCACTACCCAAGATGGACTTCCACATGAGGCACAGCTGCTTAAATCAAAATTAAAATGGAGGGTGACAGGTTAGCTCACTCAGCTGGTTACAGCGTGGTGCTGACAACACCAAGGCTGCCGGTTCAGTCCCCACATGGGCCACTGTGAGCAGCATTCGCCTTAAAAGAGTCAACTATGCCACTGTAGCAATGAAAGCAATGTGTAACCAATGACCTTGGCTGTTCCCCAATAAAATTTTTAAAAAAAGAAAAAAAATATATTAAAAAAATTTAAATGGAGTCATAAAAGGTATCTCATACTATTAATGTTGTTAACTAAAGTCTATAAGGAGAGGGACTCGGGTTTTGAGGGATGCCTGTGGGGCGCCACATGAAATCTCGTCATGATGGATGGCCCCTGCCCACGGTCACTCAGCAGCCCAGTCCACCAAACAAAAACAATAACCTATTTATCTCCATCAGGCAGCCCGCCTCAAACACCCACCTACGCAGCAGGCAAAGGCCTCACAGCCCATCCTTTCTCCAAGCTGGAAACCATGGGGCCCCTTAATGACTCTCTTAATAAATGAGTATGGAATGAATATACAATTTCCTGCCCCTTGAACATTGCTGCTTTTTAATGTGTAATAATGGAAGGAAAGCTAGAGCTGAGGTACTGTGTAGACCAAGGTTTCTCAACCTCAGGGGTAGACATTTGGGGGTGGATAAGTCTCTGTTGTGGGGGAGGGGCTATCTCCTACCTTGTAAGATGTTTACCAGTATACCCGGCCTCTACTACATGCGTAGCGACCAGCACTACCATGACCCCCAGTTGTGAAAACCAAAAAGATGTCTCCAGACGTTGCTAAATGTCCCCTGCGAGGTACAGGTGCCCACCTCCCACATTGAGATCACTGGTGTAGACCGTGACAGATGGCCTCATAAGGGGGAATCCAGGTGAAATGAGCCTGACTCAGAGCCCATTAGAGGATCCAAGGAAAAGAGGCCGACCCAGAGGTACAAGCTGAACAGGTGATGGCACGCTGACCGGGTACATGGGCCACATCAATGACCCGTACCAACTGGTGCACCTTTGGTTTTGGCTGCAGAAGTTGGCCATGACACAATTTCACTTTGTCCCCCAAGTATGGCCTTAAGTACCACCGAACGTAAATTCTCTCGCTTTGTTTTCCCATTGGCTCACAGAGCATTAATATTCTCCCTGTCTGCCCCAAGTTCCTTTCTGTGCCAGCTGGACAGGACAGGTCTGAAGCCCCGTGGCCAGCAAGCTTGGGCGCACCGGCTGTATCACAAGTCTACCATTTCCCTAAAGCCAAGAACTGATTTCTTCATTCTCTCATGATGCACCAGCCACAGTCAGGAGGATGAGGAACGGAGCTGGTTAGG
This sequence comes from Hipposideros armiger, assembly GCF_001890085.2. NCBI lineage: Eukaryota > Metazoa > Chordata > Mammalia > Chiroptera > Hipposideridae > Hipposideros > Hipposideros armiger. The sequence continues at coordinate 3,113,495 of NW_017731424.1, read as the reverse complement.
ACCAGGGGTGTCTAAGTGAGGCCAACCTCACGTCTTAGGCTTTCAGGACAAGATCACTTCAAATGGCTCCTACTGCCTTCCAACTTGCAGCAGAAATCTATTCAATTCTGAGACCCTTAATCATTTCTCAAATCCAAAGTAAAAACTAGGATTAATAACTTACAAATAGAACACGTTCCCAAAACGACTGTCACTAAATGAGTTGTTTGGGAAATACAACACATCCTTCTTCAGAAACAAGGCACTAAAGCAACAACAATGCCGACTGGCATGTGTGCTATATGTTTTCATTTACAAAGTATATGCAGATCCATTATTTCATTCAGTCTAAGAAACAGCTCTGTGAACGATCTGGGGACGACGGTTTCTGTGTTCAGAATAAAGAACTACAGTTCACCAGGGAGAAATGAGAGGCAGTCCATAAAACACCATCCAGCCCATAATATTCTTCATGGGAAAATGCTGTAGCTATAGAAACAATGACTCTGCTGGAAAATACTCCCAGTCCCAAGGGTGCAATGGGTCAGTCCTCGCGCTGGTGGCTCAGCAACGCTCTCCCTGCTTCCCTCTCATGACGTAGCTTCAGATTACCTAGAACTGCTTCCGGGTCACTGATAAAGGTCAAGAACAAGGGAGGGCTCAGGGTCCAGCCTGTGACCCTCTCTGACCACGCCCACCAGGAGGACCACACGACCCTAATCGGCACTTGATGCACCCACCTGTGACACCATGCATCAGCCTCTCTTTCCCGTGAACCCTTCACCCCTCCAGGTCGAAGCAGCTGCAGGAGGCTCATGATGCCCAGAGCATGAGTTCCAGGGAGGTGAAGGGTGGAACGGAGGCTGGGGAAGGAGCAGGTGAAGCTGGGGAGGTGCTGGGAGGAGCAGGAGGCCCCTGGAGAGGCTGGGGAGAAGGAGCCCCATGTAGGAGCTCCCCTCACCTCTGACCTCGACTGCTGCCTCCCTACCACTAGAACACCTGGGAAGAGGTGAGAAGAGGGCGGTCCTACGAGGCCCTGGCTGCAGAAACAGAAAAAGAGGGAGGAAGGGAACAGCGCCAGGTGGGAGCAAGGAGAACAGGAAAGGAAGGGCAGGTGCAGGCCGCGGACTACTCGGGACAGGCCCCTCGTTCAGGGGAGCTGGGTCTAGGCACATTGAGTTCAGTTTGCTGGCTTAAAGTGACAGACTTCTCAGGCTTCATCGGAAATAACAGACTTGCTTGTTAATAACGTAGACTCCTGGCCACGCTTTCAGACCCAACCCCCCGCCCCGAGTCTGCTTCCTAGCTCAGGGTCGCCTGATCACATGATGTGAGGACTGCCCTTTGGGCGACGTGACCCTACATGCTGTGCTCCTGGAGGCCACACCCTATGAGCGCCACCTCTGTCTCTGCTTCCTGTTTGCTGTGGCAGGTTCTGTCTACCGTTCCGGCAGGCTGTGAGCTGCAGCTGCTCTGCAGAGGGACATAGCAGGGTTTAGTTTCATTCCAGGAATAAGCACCTGCCTTGTTTTGTGTGTTTTGACTTTTCGCATTTACCACAGGACTGATTACATACAAGTAAGCCTCACCCCAGCCTTGCAGCAGCTGCTCGGGATGTTGCTGGCATCGATCCCTGGGATGGGCACCTCCTTTGGAAGTACATACACAGTGAGAAATGTGTCCTTATGGGATGGATTTGAGATATAAACAAGAGGAGCCAAAAACCACTTGGCAGCAAGTCCGAGGACTGAGGCAAGTAATCCCGTAGGGAACTCACATTTGGGTCCGAGGCCAAGAGCCTGCCATCCTGGCAGGACTCGAACAGTCTCCTGGAGCAGGGAGGAGGAAACGCTCCAATTCTGTCCCCAGCAAGGACGATACTAAGGCCAGAACTCACTTGAACAGGCATATGTCCCTTAAAACTGTGTCTGCTCGGTCATTCCAGCCTACTCTTGGTTCTGACAGTGGACCCTTCTCCCCAAATAGGTGCATTTCTACACCCACCCTGGTGGGCAGAAGCAGCGAGAGCTGGGCAGGCCCTGGGCAGGGACTCACCTTGCCAGTGATGCTTGTAGTCACACATGCGGGACAGGGCGATCATCATGGCACAGTACAGGGGCAAGATGGCAGCACAGAGCCGCCAGCTCTTCCCCCGCCCACTTTCGGTGAAACAATGCAGCTTGCCGGCCAAGTAGAAGGTCGTGAAGCCGAGGCCCGAAAAGGCAACTGCCAAAGAGAAACAGCAGGCATTATTCTAGCAGGTGGCGAGTGGCAGGGACACAGAGCTATTGGGCATCCTGTCTGCCATCTTGCACACCCCCAGGCCGGGACCACGTTGGCACCAGGAACCACCTGGGCAATCTGTGTTCCTGCTGGAACCACTATGGTATGAAACTTTCAACCATGAGAATGACCTTCCAGGTTTGCAAGTGATCAAAATCTCTTCTGTTTCATTCATTCAACAATGATTTACTAGGTATCTACTGTGTGCTAGACAGGCATTATTCTAGGCGTGAGGAATAAAAAGATGCCTCAGAAGCTGTGTCTGGTCTCAAGGGGCTCACAGTCTGGTTGAAGGACATAGCCATGCTAATAGATAATTTTAATATAATGTGTAGAGTTCTCTAAGGAAAAAAAGGGTATGCAGAACAAGAGACTGTGATGATGACTTAGATTTGGAGGGTGAGGAAAGGTAAGGGATTTTTGGCTTGGTGGCATTCACTAAGATGGGACCAGCAAATGCTGTGGAGGAGTGAGTTTGACGGAGAATCCAGGGACGTCAAATTCCTTGTTTTCTCTAAGAAATTATGGCTATTGATTTTTTACATGTGCGAAGACAACTCATGGCTGTGCTAAATCCATTGTTGAAAGTGTGGAGTTGGGTGTAGCATATATAACCCCCAAGCATTTCATCCAGTCTTATGTAAAACATAGTTGGAATGCTGTGAGATTTCAGGTGGGTTTTCTGTGGGCTTAGAACAATGGTCCTCACAAGGAATCACCTTTAAAACCTGGGAAGCTTTATAAATACCTCCAGCCAGGTCCCATTGCTAGACATTCTGTATATACTGGTATACTGGTCTGGCATGGGCCCTGGT
>NW_017731424.1:3023970-3110388 GCF_001890085.2 Hipposideros armiger | reverse complement strand
CTGTGAGTGTGTGTGCACGTGCGCATGTGCGTGTGTGCAAGTGTGCATGAACCCTAATGGCATCCAGGGCTGAGCTATGATGCTATGAAGGCAACTGCTACAGCTCCAACCTGCTCTGGACACCAGTCTAATCAGAACTTTCCTCTTGATGAGAAAATACTGCTGAGGTACAGGGCTCCCTGGGAGACAGCCCACACAGCGCCTGGAAAAACAGGCCTTATAAACACTCTACACCCGAGCAGTGGCCTCAGCATCACCGAGGTTGTTACAAATGCAGAATCTTGGGTCTGCCCCAGACCTACTGTGTTAGAATCTGGCTTCAGCAGACCCACAAATGACCTGAGTTCCCACTGAAGTCTGAGAAGGCCTAAAGCACAGTCATCCTTTTAATAAGACATCTCTAAGAGTTCATCTCAAGGACACAATACAAAACTATGGGGAAATCTAGAAGACAGTGTGCTCCAAGTATTTATAACTATGGGAAAATGGAAAGTGATCAATACGGAGGCATAGACAAGCAAACTGCAACACTGCCATTCAACGGACAATGATGCAATCTTGAAAATTACTGTGAATTACGTAGCAATATGGACAATGCTTAGGATACAATGTAAAGTGAAAAAAAACAGAACCCCAAATTGCAGGTTCAAGATAGTCATGGCAGTAGTATATAAAAATAAATAACTTGCAACTTTTCCAAATTATCTCTGATGATAATATATCTTCCTAAAAGGGAGCCCCCAGGTACACACACAGCTTCTACCGAGGTAGAGCTTTTTCAGCATCCAAATTAAACGAGGCAACAGAGTTGGTTTTACTTTTTCTTTCTTAGAATATTAAACCAGGTTTATTCCAGGAATAAAAACAAAGCACTTAAATTTGAATAATGATAAGTCCTCAAATAAACAGCAAAGCAGTGCTAACATATTTGGATATTCTGTTTAAAGTAAGAACATGTGAGAAACTGTGTTGCCCAGGCCTACTGTGGATTATTTGCTGTGATGAAGGGTATTACGTCACGTACAGGATGTTGCAAGGTGGTCCCATTCGGCCACCGTCCTAGCAGGCACAATGGGTTCTAGCTTCCCACCCTCACCCACTCTCCTCTGCCCCTTCCACTCACTGACACTCTCCCCTGAGGTATCAGAGTGGGAGGAGGAGAGGCTGGACACCTGGCTCCAGTAGGGGCCGGCCTCAACCCAACCTCTTACCCGAGGAGTAACGGACTACAAATCAGACAGCTGAGCAAGTTTATCCACCTAATTACACGGAAGGTAGGGAACATAAAGAACGGCCCTGGGGCGCTTCGCAGGATTAGGGATGAAAATCTCCAAGATTTCAATCTGAGGAGAGGTGGGCCTGGCTGGGTGTCACCAAACTGGCATCTCTTGGGAAAAGAAACAGAAAAACAAATCAGCGTGAAGTAGGAATATGTGTGTGTCCCTGTAAGAAAAATGGTTTGGAGACTTTCAGACAGTCGAGTCCCAGCTCAAACAGCCAATGCTGCCTGAACCTCTGGGCGCATTCAGGAGACGGACAAGGGATGGGGCTGCTGAAAACCCTCCAAAGACAAGACCTGGGGCAGGTGGTTCAAGGCCACCCCCTCAGCCTCCACCTTACCGCCTACTGGCCCAGAAGAACTTGAATTTGGCCAGCTTTGGCAGCAAGGGGCTGCGGCTCCCTCTTTGCAGAGCAGGCAAAAGGTATTCTCTCCCACACAGTGGGGCCCACGCTGCAGCCCTTCCATGCTGAAGCATCTGCTTCTGAGAAAAGGGGGCGGGATTCACAGGCGTTTTCAAAGACAGCTCCACAGCCTCAGCCCCGCAGGCGTCTTCTCCAACACCGGTTTCGGGGCCTCTGGACAGTACTTTTAAAGCAGCCCTCTGTGCCCTTACTTTTCTAAGTGACATGATAGGCTCCAATTTGATGCTAAACCCTATGCTAGTGACTTTCTCATTAACATTTATACAGTCACCCAACCAGCATAATGCCCTTTGGCAAAGGGCCTCTGAGGACTTCCTTCCGCCCAGCAGGCATGTCTGAGCCATGGGCAGCCCCAGTGCTTGGCAGTCCTGCTTTTCCAAATACTATCCGAGCAAGAATTAGGCTCAGCCAAACCACACTGAACTCATGTGATCCCACAGTTTTTCTGCCACCTTCTCCAGTGAGATTGGGGGTTTGGGACTGGGATAAGATCTCCCCACGAGCCTTCAAGCTCTGAGATCTTGGGATTCCTCAAAGCTCAGATTCAGAGTCAACTGGGAGACAAAGAAACAGGAAGGTTTTAAAAGGAATGCTTTGCAACTCTAGCCAAACGACACCATGTTATGTTCTCTTCTCAGAGAAACATGCATTTAAGACACTGTGGGGCTGTAAAACCTTTTCTGCTACTGGGTAACATGTGAGGAGATTTCCATTCCAAGTGACTGTCTTTCCCCTAAACACAGCCCTCGCTTCTAGCACGATTAGGAGAGCTGAGAATTCATCATTCACAGATGTAGCAGGTCACTGAACACCGTGGAAGATAGGGGATTACAAAAAATAGGATAAATGCATTCATGTTTCACTAACATTATTAACAACGGAAATATAACTAGAACTCTCTCAAGCCAGGTGTGAGAGGATGCTGAGTCCCCTTGTCCTAAAGGCTCAGAACTTGTTTACTTGCTCTCTAGAATTTGAAACACACACACACACACACACACACACACACACACACACACATCCACGTGTGCAGGCATGGACGCGCGCGCGCGTGCACACACACACTCACAGTGATCTATGGGGAACAGCATTTGCCCCTTGCTTTCAGCCTGGAGCAGATTTTCTTGGCTGAAAGCAGCTGATTGTAAATACCGGGGGTGCCCCCAAGAAATGTATACACATGACCCGTATTCATTTTTTGTTATTGGTATATACTGAGGATTACAATTTTAATACAGTTATTTCCTTTCTTAAAATGCGTATAATTTCTTTTTTGGCACCCTCTGTATTTATATGTTGATCAGGCTGTGAAACGCAAAGATGCTCTTGGAGTCTCTAAACTAGAAGCAGATGAAAGAGGATGGCTTCCCCACCCTGTTTCTGGCACTTTCCATGCTCACTTGGCTGTTGTCAATGAGAGTAGATAAGCAAAGCATCACGATACAGTTGCTGGTCCAGGAGATGGCTGCCAGCCACACCCGTGAACAGGGCTATCTGCCTGCCTGGTGATCCTGAAAGGGAGTCACTGATTCTTGTCTCCAGCTACACTGACGAACTGCCATGGGCTTGTAACTCTCCCTTTGCAAAGAAAGGTCCATTTACTGAGCTAGCTTAGGTGCAATCATGTGGTTTGCCTTTCTTCCCCAGTTGACTTTTAAACTGAGTAGAAGACCTATGGGCCCCAAGGACTGCAAGAAATAAGAAAATTGCCCCCCTCCAAAAAAAAGCCTTAAAAATAAATGAGATAATAATCAGAGGACATGCCCTGCTTTCCGTGTTGCATTTTTCTCTTTTGCTAATGATAATAAACTTCTCCAGACAAACTGATCGTTCCTGGCACTGAAAATGGAATTGGGCCCTGATAAGGTAATCTGTACAAATTTTTCATTTAATGATGCCCCAAGAATTAATATTTTCTTCTCCAAGAGGGAGAAGGGCAATACCAGGTGATTGAGTAAATCTGAATGTTGAAGGGTGTTTTGAGAAGAATGAATGTTGAATGAAATCTGAATGTTGAAGGGTGTTTTGAGAAGAATGAATGTTGAATGAAATCTGAATGTTGAAGGGTGTTTTGATGTCAGGGCATCTGCACAAGACCATCCAAGTCAAGGTCATGGGAATGGTAATGTCTTTTCAGTGCCTGCAGAGCCCTTACAAGCTGGAGTGTGCTGCTGGCAGTCAGGGGTGGGTTCCCATCCTGGCTCTGTCATTAACTGAACACATGATCTTGGGCAGTTGCTTTCCCTCACTGGGCTTCAGTTTGCTCTGTAAAACAAATGGCTGAACCACACAGGCACCACGTGATGCCCACGGGCTGGGAAGCCAGTGGACACGAGTAAAGTAGGCGGCTGTGAAGAGTCAACTTTTTTTACAACAGAAAACCTTCTCAGTCTATTTCCTATTACTCCACTATGGCTAGACGCTCAGGTCCAATAAGTATTTCACTTTCTGAGAAAAACCAACGATTCATTTGTAATACTAAATGGCAAATAACCCTCAGCCTCACACTGGGGAGACAACTGGGAGTGGTGAGGACTGGGGTTAACCGGGGAACACTCCCCTGTTGAAAGATGCCACCTTGCCTCCACTCTGGCTTGTGTGTGTCACGGGGAAACATGGGCTATGTACCCAGAAGTTTAGATCTCCCCTCTGGAAAGAAGAGGGAAATCCTGATATTTATGGGAACTATTTCCATTTTTAAATATTAACAACCAGTCAAAATCAAATACAGGGCAGACCAAGTGAAACTCATCTGTGGGCCAACAGGGCAGGGTCTGTGGGCAGCCAATTTGGGAGCTCACTCACGCCCTGCCTTCTGGTGCCAATGGTCTGCTGTTTACATGACCCTCCAAGCCTGAGCTGAAAATGACAGTCAGTTCATCCCTACTCTCCATACGTGAGCAAAGAAGCACTTGGTAAGCTTGGGGTGGTTTTGTTTCAACCAATAGCAACAGTAAATGAAGTTACACAGGGGATTTGGGGACCAAATAATCCATTCAATGGTAGGAAGTTTTTGTGCTGTTGAAGTTTGGGCTTTTGACACAAACCGAATGCATACTGTGCTCAGCTCTGCCCCTACACCTGGGTGAGCTCACCCCTGGGGGTCTCAGTTTCCTCATCTGGACAATGGGGTCAGTAGCACTCGACTCACAAAGTTATCTTGAGGATTAGTTCATGAGATTTTATAAAATACTAGCCGAGTGTTTGGCACCTAGTGAGCACGCTCCTGACACTGCTGGCTGCAGTGACTGCCGCTGTGCACAGCCTCGGTTCTGGAAAGTTCCACTCTGAAAGAAAAGCCTTCACAAGGGCTACTCTTGCAATCTGCAGCTCTTTAGTTATATAACTGCATACTTGCTTAGAGGGAATTCTAGAATCAGGTTCTCAATCTCTTATAATGCTGCAGCCCCCAGGGGCTCTCAGCCAATGTAAAACGATCTTAGCTGGTAAAATAAACAAACTTGAAGCCTCAGTGAGATGAACCAGTGGAATATATCTTTCCTATCCCACTTGGCAGAATGCCTGAAGCTCTCAGATGAGGGGATCAGACAGCCAGGAGGCTCCTCCTGTGCTAAGTGACCCATCACACAAGACCAATGACAGAGCACCACAATACGCTGACAAATGTGGGGTCTGAAGGATGGACCAGTGGAGCACCATTCAATCAACTAGGAAACAAGGAAAGGGGAAACTCTGCCAACAAGAGCAGGTACGAGGAATGTTCCATCTGAAGAAGGACCGTGAGACAATGAGGTGTAGAAGCTTTCATTACCTGGCCTCACTTCATGCCCAGAACAACACAGCAACACAGATATTAGGCCCATTTCGTAGATGAAAAATAGAGGCACAGATAAGTCAAATTATTTACCAAAGGTTAGTGCAGACCTTAAATTATTTCTAAATAGAGCAAAAAAGCCACAGATTTTCTGAGCATACTTGCATTTGTAGCACTGCTACCTGCCTATTTGTTTTTATACCCGTATTGCCATGTGCCCATCAGGGTCACCGCTGAATACCCAGGACCCAGCACACCGCTTGGTAAGGGACCTCACCAACACATGATGACTGAATGAATATAAAATGATAACTGGACTCTATTAAGTCCTCCTGCAACAGGCCAAGGTCCGTGGAGACAAGAAGACACAGGGCCATGAAAGGTCATGCCCTTCATCCCCCATTTCTAGGCAGGGTGATACTTAAGCTACCTGAGCCAGACGGGATTTCCGTCTCATGATGGAAATGATTGTACGGTCTTGTTTGAGAATGCGCAATGGGGACAAGGAACCCGAAAGTTCATAATTAGTCTGAAAGCAAATGTCAGAGAATGGAAATGCAAACATAAAAAAAAACACAGACTATAAACTCCTCCGATAACTCCAGTTTGCATCTTCAAGGAGGATTTTGTTCTGAATAAAAGAACCCACTGGGGCGCAACGCATAAAAAGTGCAGAGGAAGCCGGAGTGGCAGGGAAGAAAGTGTCTTTGGGGGAAGAAGGCGACAGTCATTTTGTCAATCCGGAGGCACCTGATCCTGGGGGCGAGGAGGCGGAAGCTTCCACAGAGGAGGTGGCAGAAGCCACTGTGGCTCCTCCCTGCACCCCACACTGCTTGATGAGAGATTATTAGGAGTCATACACGTTACTCCTTGTCCTAGAGAGAGCAGGACCTGTCACCAAGATGGGAAGCGGTTTTGCATATCAGAGCATCCTAATCTACAGAAGGTCTAATCCCCAGGACAACCTTTGCTTTCCTCCATCTTTATTATATGCCACTATGATCTGAAACATAAGAATAAACCTTCAAAAGGGAGAATTTACCTTTTTCTCCAGATTACCATTAGGGGAGCTGATAAAAGCAGAGCAGAACTAGCTAAAGATAGCATTTGTATGAAAAATAATTGCATTTTTACCTCCAAAGGCCTTAGCAGAACATAAATATGATGGCAGGATCTGAACAGCAATGCATACGTTTGAGAAACAGTGAAAAAGGCAGTAGCCAATGTGCTCATCTGATTGATTAGCCTGTACTTGGCGTGAAGGGACTTCAGGAGAAGTCCCTGAAGCCTAAATGATGCCCAGCTGTCTTCTAAGGAAGGGCCTCAGCTACGCCTGCGCTTGGGGAGCTGTGATGCCTACCACCTGCAGTGCGATTTGTTGGGGAAAAACAACCCTTCTAACCTGCCCCGAGCAGTCTCAGCCCACACAGAAGGGCAAGTGTGACATCATAGAAAAAAAACAAAATATATATATATACATACATATATACACATATACACATATACACATACACACACACACATACACACACACACACGCACACACACCACACACACACACACACACACGCACACACACATGTATAATTACTGGCCTCTGCCCTGAGTTCCTGGCACAGAACTCCTGAAACCCTTGTAATGTCCTAAGCGGTAAGAGCATAAGCAGCATCTTTGGTCCGAATGAGGGGACTGTGGGTGGGCTGCTGGATGGGGGCTGGTCACTGGAAGACCACGTCATGCTCGGAAGCTTGAAATTTCAGCTCCATTCTCCCATTCACCAAAGAGGGGAGATGGATGGAAATGAAATTAAGGATTGGTCACGCCTATGTGATGAAGCCTCCTTAAAAATTCCAACAGAGAGCCCCTTGGTTGGTAAACACATCCAAATACTGGAAGGGGGTGACACATCCCAACCCACAGGGACAGAAGCTCCTGTGCTTGAGACCCTCCCAGACCTCGCCCTACACATCTCTTCATCTGGCTGTTCATCTGTACCCTTTATCATAGCCTTAATAAACTGGTAAATGGAAGGGTTTCCCCGAGTTCTGTGAGCTGCCCTAGCAAATTAACCAAACCTACGGAGAGGGTAGTGGGAACCCCAAATTTACAGCCGATCAGTCAGAAGCACAGGTGACAACCTGGACTTGGGATCGGTGTCTGAAGTGGGTGGGAATGGTCTTGTGGGACTCAGGCTTAACCTGTGGGATCTGACACCACCTTCAGGTCGTGACTGTCAGAAGCGAGTTCAATTGGAGGACACCCAGCTGGTGGCACAGAGAAATGCTTAGTGGGGGAAACGCCCACAGATCTGGCGTCAGAAGTGTGGTGAAGGCGATGTAGTGTGAAAGGAAAGGAGAAACACAGGAGGCAAACCTGGGTTTTCCTACACAGAACAGAAACGGGCTGGGCATTAAGGAGACCCGCCAGCCCTGAGGTGTTTGGCTCAAATGCTGACCAAGAGGAGCAGTCGTGATGGGTGTTGACCACACAGCTGAATCAAATCTTCTCGGTATTGTATAAGTGGAAAAGGGGGAGGCATACTTCATGTTACTGTCCTGAGCTAGCGGAGGCCACTGTTTGGGTTACTGAAAAAAAAACTGCAACACCCCCACTCTCAGGACTGAAGTCTCAAGTGACTGGCTGGCTGACGAGATAGCTTCCCAACCAAGCCTCCTCCATGTTCTGGCTTCTCTCACAACAAACTCCCATCACCACAGACCATCCATAGTCATCTCTCACTCCACCCCTAAGGAAACTGACTACAAATGGCACAAGAGCCTCATTTATTGGACACACACCGTCTTCCCATTACGTACGGCATCCCAATTCAAAAGAGATGTTTTCTGTTCATACAAGAATTGTGGATTTTTTAAGTTAGGAGGGCCAGTAAAACTTGGGAAAGCTGGTGAGGCATTTTAATCTCCTATGACCTTGGCAGACACTGCTAATGACTGGAGAGACCTTTTATCAAAAAAGCCAGCTTTGGGCTCAGGGTCTTCCTTAAGTAGCAACTTGCCCCATGCAACAAGTTGAATCCACCTGCTGGCTTCTTTTAAATCATTTAATCCAAGATAGCACAAAATAGAACAAAAATAGAGCTCTCCTCGGTGTTAGAAGATTTGGGTTCCAGGTCAGGGTAGTGTGCCCCTCGGTGGTCTCATCTGTTTGCCAAACGGGGACAACAACATCTGCCTCATCCAACTCTCAAAAAACATGGTATTTGTGAAAGCATTTTGTAAACAGAAATTCAACATATACGGGAAAGGTATTGTTAGTAAGGCTAAGGAAATGGACAATTAGAAACTTTGAATATGGAAGCTGGTCTCGGGCCCAGAGCTGTCTGCTCTGAAGCCCAAGTTTAGTCCCTTTTCTAATATAGAAATATCGAGTAATTACCAAACCCAGGACTTTATGCCCAGCGGTGTGGCAGACTATGTGTCTTGACTGAAAATATTAAAAGTTGGGTGAAATATAAAAACAAGCAATTTCTTAAACCTATCACTGAGTTGACATAAAGAGAAAATTAATGAAAGCAAGCTCTCCCAAAAAGAAGGGAAAACAAGGGTCTTAGGAGCAAGGAAACTGCAAAGCCAGGCTGTGCCCTGAGTGTGTCTGCGGAAACCTACAGACCTTGAGGTTCCGCTTTGATGTCTCCATGGGGCACACAGGCAAAGAGACTAGTCACAGCCGTGTCCAAGAGGGAGAAAGAATGGGATGGGTACCCTGAAAACACCACAGATCCTAAAGGCTTAAGAGTAAGTAGGAAAGGAAGCCTGCTCTTCAGAGGAAGCAGGAAACTTGCCCGTCTCCATCTTTGTGCTGTGTGGAGAGATCTCATAACTACAAGGTGACTCTCATAGGCTTTTGCTGTCCAATTCATGCTTTTCATGTGGTCCCCAAGAAACCTTAAGAGGAGAATTCATTTGGGGTGGCCCTGGAATGGGCAGTGCTCCCAGGCGACCGGCATAATTCCTCTCTGGAGGAATTCAACTTCAACCCAGAAGTCAAAATATTCCCCAAAATAAAGTTCTAGGGAAAAGTAACAGCCCAGAGTAAGAAAAGGAAACACACACACACACACACACACACACACACACACACGATTTCAGGGCATATACAGGAAAAGCTGAATCACACCCAATTTAGATATTATAAGGCATAGAATATAAAATCATTATTTGCAATAGTTTTAAGGAAATTAAGGGAAGCATGAAAATAAGAACAGAGAACAAGCATAAAAAATAATAAAGCAGATTTTTTTTATTTTTTGTTTTTTAGCTGAGCCATCCTGCCACCTGTTGGCAGATCAGTGGCAGCTCTGCTTGGACTGGGAATCTAACCGGCGGCCCTGTTGCTCAGAGCTCAAACTCTTGAGTGAGCTCTTAACCAACTGAGCCACTCAGCCGGCCCTGAAGCAGATTTTTTAAAAGACCAAATAGAATTTCTATAGATAAAAGTAGAGTAATTGCACTTAAAAACTTAATAGAAAAAATAGCATGTGAGACAAACTTAATAGAGAATTAGAATTGGAAGATGATAATAGATAGATAGATAGATAGATAGATAGATAGATAGATATGGAAAATTTGAAAGAGAGGTTAAGTGATATGGATAATATGGTGAGAAAGTCTAACAAATGTCTAACTGGAGTTCCAAATTAGGGGAGAAGATAATTGAGAAAATGGGTAAGAAACAATATTCAAACAGAAATGGCTAAGGATAGCTCAAAGTGTGTAAAGATGGACACAAACCTGAGACTTAGAAAGCCCAGTGAATCTCATACAAGATATGTAATAGGAAATCCACACTTAGACCCCTAGTAATACAACTTTATAACACAAAAGAAAAAGCAAGATACTAAAAGGATCCGGAAAGGAAGACTAGATTACCAACAAAGGAGCAACGGTAAGACTGACAACTGACTTCAAAAACACCAAAAAACCATTGCTAAACAACTGGGAAATATCAAAGTTGAGAGAGATAGTAAATGCCCAATTAGAATTCCAAATTTAGTAAAGCTATCTTTCAAGGCTGAGGTCAACTAAAGCACAGTTAGAACAATAAAAAACATAGAACATTTTCCACAACAGTATATCAAAGAAGGAAATTTAAAGGACATATTTTAGGTAGAAGTTGGAAAGACTGAGATGGAAAAGGGAATATAAACAAAGGCACTGGCACATATAGGGTTAAACTACGCACAGGTTGATGGTTCTGTTGGGGGCAGGGAGAGGAAGCAGACTAGAATTAAAACAGTAAACAAAGTAAACTTGCCAGATCGGGTTTACCAGAGCTAATGCATTTAAAGTCTTTATATTGCTCAGAACAAAAGAAAATATATTAACTTTATGCCCAACAATTTTATAATTCACATTCTTTTGAAGCCATATGGAACATTTATGAAAACTGACCATATGCTGAGCCTCAAAGCTAGCCTCAAGATCAAAGGGCTGGTCATTTTTACAGATCACATTATCTGACCACAATGCAATTAAACGTTAATTCATTTAAAATCTTAACAAGGAAACTATCATATATTTATTAATTATGTGTGTTAAACTACAGGCTTGATAGAATTTCCAAACAAAAAGAGGAAAACAATGGAATCAGAACATGAAAATACTAAGTCGTACAAGAAGCAAGGAGAAAATAGTACATAGGGAATGATATAAATAAATCCTAATATATAAGTAATGACAACAAATAGAATTGAAATTAGCTCCCCAGCTTATAGTTTAAAAAAATATATACATAAAACAGAGCACAGTCATAGAACAGAGAAAGATGTAAGAAGCAAATGTTAACCAATAGAAAGCTGATTTAAATATCAAAGTCAGATGTTCTTTATTGTAAAAAGCAGCATTAGAAATAAATATGGTCATGACTTAATTATAAAGGTAGTAGAAGGTATAACAGGAGTTATGACAATTCTAAAATATGTTTACACATCACTTTAAAATATATGGATCAAGAATGGAGAAATTTCAAAGACGACAGAAATACAACATCTACTGTAATAGTAGAATCTTTTAATATACATTTATTAATGCTGGTTTAATGTTTTAAAAACTGATAACTATAAACCATCACACTAACACATTAAAGGGAAAAATACCAACTTGTTAGATGCACAAAATTCAAAATGCATTCTTAGCAAACTAGAAACAGAAGAAAACTGATAGACGTTTTTGGAATGTCTGCCAAAAAAAGTCATACTTAATGGTAAAATGTTTAAACCATCCCCTTCATATCAGCCACAAGACATGGGTGCCTGCTATCCTCACTTCAAAATCATTGTGTGGGTGATCCTAGCTAGTGAAGTAAGATAAGAGAACTAAATAAAAGGCTTAAGAATTGGAAAAGAAGAACAAAAACTCTCATTATTTGTAGGTAAAAACCCAAAATAATCTACAGATAAGCAATTAGAATTACTAGGAAAGACAGCAAAATTTCAGCATGAGAAAAATCAATAGACCAAAGTCAACTGCTTTTCTGGACACCAGGAAACAATCAGCCAGAAAACATAATTTAAAATATAAATTTTACAATAGCAATAAAAATATAAAATACCTAAGAATTACTCTAATAAATGATGTATACGTCCTTTAAAGGGAGAAGTGTAAAACTACTAAAAGACATTAAGACCTAAATAGACAAATATACCATGAACTTGAATAGGAAGATATCATTTCTCCCCAAATTGAACCATGGACTTGATAAAAAGGCCAATCAAAATTTCAAGAAGGATTTTCATGGAACTTGACCAGCTGATTCTCAAATACATATGGAAGAGCAAAGGGCTGAGAATAGCCAAAACACTACTGAAGAAAACAGTTGGGGAGGTGGTAGACAATCCTCTACTTGGAGTTATACAAGGATTATATTCCCCTACACTTTTGAAATTAGGTGTGATCATGTGACTAACTCTGCCAATGAGATACGAGGAGAACTGACACGAGTCCCTCCTGGGAGGAAGCAGTAAGCGCTGATGTGCGACTCTCTATGCTCTCTTCCCCCCTCCCCCCCCCNTTTGAGCTGCTGGGCGGTGTCCTAGTGCCCGTGCGGAAAGGAAGGCACCTTCCCTCCAGGCAGGGTCAGTGACCAGGAATCTCCCCCCTTCCCCCGCCCCGTGGAAGCACCTGTTGAGATGGCAGCAGAGCATCTGTCTGTGTGGGCCCCTGAGCGACTACAATTATTCATGTAGTGTAAGCAAGAAACAACCCTTTTGTGTTTTAAGCCACTGAGATTTATATTCAAAAACAAACCAACCAATCCTGATGAACACGGGGAATTGCTCTACTAAATCTCAAAAGTTATCACAAAGCTATAATGATTAGAACACACAGCACTGGTACAAGGGCTAAGCAAATAGACCCATGGATCAAAACAGAGAGCACCAAGAAAAAGACCCATTCGTGCATGGACATGAGATATGGCAGAGGTTGTGTCACAGACCAGTGTAGATGGATAAACAGTGCTGGGAAAGACGGCTGTCCATATGGAAAAAATAAAATTGGACTGCTACTGTACGCCATACAGAATACCCAGAAATTAATTCCAGGTGGACCATAGACCTAAAACAGAAAGCAAGACTGGAGAGAATTAGAAGGTAACACAGTCTTGAGGTTGGGCGATTTGTCTGTAAAAAGACACCAAAAGTATTAATCATAAAGGAAAGGATTGATAAAACGGACTGCATTTAATATTGAGAACTTGGTTCATCCAAATATACAACAAATTCTGGATTGGATACTGGTTTGACCACTGTTGTAAAGGATATTGGTGGTAAACTGGGGAAATCTGAAGATGGTTTGCATATGCCAAGAGATAAAAATTTACTCAAATGCATAGGTGAAAATTGTTGACTGAGCTTTCATTTTAATTACACACATACACACACACACACACACACACACACACACACACCATTAGAATATGCACTAAGGTATTAATGTTGGTGACCTCTGGGCAGTAGAAATATAAAATTCCTTTTTAAAATTTTTGCTTCTCTGTATATCCTAACTTTCTACAGTATGCATGTACTGCTTCTGTAATAAAACAATTATTAAAATAAATTAATGAATAAATAAATGAAAGAATGAATACACACACTGTGGGAAGCAAAAACAAAAATAATTTAAAAGACAAGCACAGAGGGGGAGAAGACATTTGTTGTCCCATATAACCAGCAAAGGACTAACATCCAAAATTGTTTAAAAACTCTTTTTAAGTCAATGAGATATAAGCAAACAACCTAATTGAAAAACAGGCAAAGATATGAACAGTAATGTCATGTAAATAGGAAATCTAAATTCCATTAAACTTATGAAAAGATGGTCCAGCTCATTAGTCATCGTGAAGATACGTATCACAACCACCAGGAGCTACCATCACACCCTCTAGTCCGGCAAAAACAAAATCCTACAATGCCGAGTGCTGGCAAGGCTGTGGCCAGTGGGAACTCTTCAGAGCTTGCTGGTGGACGTGTACAAACCGTGTGGCATTATTTCTTGAAGGTGAACATGAACAAATGCCCCAGAAATACATCTGAGAATTATTTTTGCAGTAAGTGCACCAGGAATTCCTAGCAACACCATTAGCAATGGGTTCAAACTGGACGTGACCCACGTCTGTTAACATTACAATGGTTTTTAAACTTTGCGGTACAGTCATGCCTTAGAATACATAGAGCAGTGACAGTCAGTAAACTCCTGTTACATGCAACAATAAATAGAAGAACCTCAGGAACAATGGTGAGCAAAAGTAGAAAATCACAAAAGTATTTTCTGCATGACTCCATTGATGTAAAATTCAAAAACAAGCAAAACTAAGCAATATATTGTGTAGGAATATGCGTGCGTGCATGTGTGTGTGTAAGACTACCTAGAAAAGCAAAGAGGTTATTTTTAAAATGTCAAGATAATGGCTATAGTGGGGGACAGAACAATAAGGGAGGGCTATGTAGGATTTTTAAGGATCTATAGTTAAATTCTATTTCTTAATCCAAGTGGTGGGTATGTTTTCTATTATTTAATATTTATGCATATTATGATTTAACAGTAAAAACATTCTGTAAGCCATATGGATATGTTTTCTATATGATTTTGTACATATATTTCATTCTATAAACTAATTACCCCTATAAAACAATAGCAGTATACTAAGAAAATTACATGGTCCAGGAGCAAACGCAGAATTAGAGCCAGTCACCAAACTGTTCGCCCTGTAACAGGGACTCTTCAGCCACTCATTTGGTCATCAAGCAATTCAGGTCACTTAAAAAAGAAGCAAGTTCAAGTCCCCCAACCCAATTCTTCGAAAAACTCCATGACCCCAGGGCAGGCGCTGAGCACACCAAGACCACGTGCACCAGCTCAAGGGGACACACTGACAAACAGAAAGTCCTAGGTTTGGTTTTAGGACATGCTAAGGATCATAATTATGCATTTAAATGGCATTTGTATGACGACAGTGATTTGTTTAACCAGAAAACAGAAGCAATGCTCCTCGAGAAAAAAAAAAACAACAACGAAGGAAGCCTACCGCACACCGCCTCATTATTCAAGCGCAATGAACTCCAGCTAATACTTAATTACAAGAGGCGTTTGGAGGCTTGAGGAGAATGGTAGAATGAGACATGGCAATCTCCTGAGGCACTTGATGGATTTCTCAGATTACAAAATCCAAGCTGCTGAGAATTCTGAAAACATTGATTTAGCAAGAGAGAGCCCAGGGAGCTCTCAAGGCTTGTATGGGCGTAAATACAGAATAAATAAAACTGGCCAGCTTGCCTGTTACTGATCTTACAGTAGAACATATTTCAAGCTTCACTGCTATGTTACTCTTCTAATGTAGCTATTTCTTCAGGGTGAAAAGACAGTCCTCTTATTTTTCTCTTATTCCCTGCAACACACACCTGGGACTCTGTGCTACTTGTTACGATGTTTTGCATGATTTGCACAGGTTCAGACATACACCAAGTCAGGTACTTGGATGATGGGCTTTCTTTGAACATTATTAGCAATGAAACAGGCCCCACAAACATGAACATACAATCAAATGCTCTTGTTACAAAGTTTTCGAAGAAGGAAATAAGCTACTTCAGTCACCAATCATCAAATGGACATTTCTTCACTGACTCCATCTTTGTCTAAATATAAGATGGATATTTACACAAAGTAGCACAGGAAGTGAATCCTAGCTTCACTGCTCGCAAGCTGTGTGACTTCAGGCAAGATGCTGAACCCTGTGGGTCTCACCTGCAAAATGGGATTAATAAGAATATCTTACTCATAGAGGTTTCCTGAGGATTAAATACAACAACGCATGTTGAACATTTGGTGCACGCCCAGAATATAGTAAATGCTCAATAAACTATATTAAACTATATTAGCTGTATATAGTCAGTACAAAGCCTCTATGCTAGTTCAATATACTCAGTGGGAAACCAAGCTTTCTCTGTGTCCCTTCCATTACAAATGGTAAGTTTAAATTGTATATTCATGCCCACACCATTTCACAGCCTGCCCATGAAACCTGAATACACCCTGCATCTCTCTATACACAGATGCTTACCAGAGGTGTTCTATTCCCACCGGGGTTTCCAACATGAGAAAGAGAACAATTATTCCCCAAGACACAAAGAACCCTTCCCTTTGTGATTAAAACTTACTTCCAGGTATCTCTGCAAAAACATGGATAACAGGGAAGGTGCCAGAGACCTGATGCCAGTGAAATAACCTGACTTGTTTAAAAACAAATTTTTTTTTAAAGGCTTAAAGAAGAAACTAGAATTCTGGATGTTAGAGATGGAAACATCTGATATCATTCTCGGGCAATATTCTTAGCGTGGAGTGTGCAATCTCCTAACGGCACTCACCATTTTGCTGAGGCCGGGAGGGGGGATGGAGTAGGTCGTACAAGCCACTAGTCTGCAAAAAACGATAAATCAAGGGATAGTGACACATACAATTTTGTCTCAAGGTTTACAGAGCTAGTTACTCCCCTGGAGGAATCCCTCCTTTATTGTCTTGACTTCTTTACTAGACCAGAGCTCTCTGGGGACAGGTGCTGTCTTATTCACCTGAGAAACCTCAACACTTAATTTAGTGCCTGGAACCCTGGATGCAATCAATACATGTCTGTTGGGTGAATGAGAGGCCAAATAACCTGCTCAAGGACACTGCTAGAAGTGAGAGATACTCAAAATTGCATGCATTCATTCATTCATTCATTCAAATAGGCAGGAACTAAGCTAGTCAGGCCTCCCAAGTTCCACAGCCTTTCTGCTTTGCACAAGGACCTTCTCCGGGGGTCTTCATTTTAGTAGGGCATTCGCCAAAGCTGCACCTGAGAACTTTTAAGCTTAACAGGCTGAGCAACAGTGGGCTGGCTGTTCTGGGGCTTTGGTAACTGAACAACTAAACTAAAAAAGCACCAATGCCAACCTGGCCAGGAGCCCCTGGTCCTGTCCACAGTCTTCCTGGATGACTTGGGTGACAGAGACTGAAAAGTGAGGTGCCACATAAAGTCCTTGGGATGCTGACAAGAAGTCAAGGTTCTTTTTATCTAAGCGGTTACATGGTCCCTGGGCACAATGCAAGGAAAACGTAAAATGTGATTTACTAAAGAAGAGCCAGTTGGGGCCAAAAGCAGAAGTTCTTCCATGGAGCCACATTTTGCCTTTTCTTCTTTAGGGGACAAAAGAAGTGCTTTGCTATTTGGAGTCTGCTTGTTTTTGGTGTTTTGGGTTTCTTTCTCCCTTACTGGAACTATTCTCCATTCCCTTCCACCTCCACTCCCCAAATTTGACACTCAGTTTAACGAACAGCTCTGGGAGAGGGTCAGCATTTCCCAAAACTTCCTAAAGGCAGGTTTGGGGGCAGGCCGGCAGAACTGGCGGCCATGGATCTTTGAGGGCTCGGTGCTGGGGACACCCAGGGAATGAATGGCCCAGTCTGGGTCGCAACTCAGGCCGCTGCACTGGTCTTCTCAGACCTGTCTTTTCACCTCTCTGTGAGTCTCCAGAAATCTCAGGCAACCACAGGCATCAGGAGATGCCAGGTACATGGAACCCAGGTTACTCTCATGGATGGGCCATCTCACTGACAGCAAAAGTTGCTTAGAGTGAATCTACTCAAAGCAGAGAGCAACATTTCACATGAAATAGTGATAAGTTTTTACTGCGATTCCAACTTAAAAATTAAACTAGAGCTTTTGAAAATAAGCTTATTTTATCTTCTATGTAACACAACATGGGTTGCAATCGCAACTAAGCTGATTTTTAAAATAAAGAATAAGTCCGTTTTGATTTTTTTCACATCATCTTGAAAATAAAAGTGTGCCGCAACACACTTTTCCCTCAAAATCACCAAGAGAACCTTTTTATTTTTTTACAGAAATAATAGTAGTGTTTTCCAGTTTTCCTCAATTTCATCTCATAGTCCTTTGCTATTCAAATCAGTCTCTTCTGAAGCAACTCTCCCGGCCTTTTCCTAGTGGATATGCTCCTTTTCAGCTGTGAACCGGTCTGTGTACATCACTTTCATTGACTTCATGAAATCCTGCATTTTTACTTTATCATTACCTTGCAATGTGTTTGCATTGTACTGCCATATGAAAACACCCAATCATCAGTGAGAATTGAGCGAGGATGAGAAATGTCCACCAGGGGCTTGAGATTTCCATTAGATGCTTGAGAGCAGGTTTCTTTTAGAGGTGGTTGATTCTTTCCTATGTATTTCCTTCCACGGCACACCGACTTGAGCTCCCCCGTGCAATCTCATTACTGCAAAGCATCAGATAACAATCACTTAGGTGATGAGCGCCCCAATGTCCACGTCCCCCTCTAATGCAGCAGAGCTGCCGATTCTGTGTCCGTCATGAGAAGAGAATTTGAGTGGCAGCGTCCTAGCTCCCCATCATGGCAGCTTTCAAAGACTTCTGCCTGCATCGACTCCATCAGCGCCAGATCGTGGTGGCCCACCTCCTTGAGGAGATCTGCCAACCAGCCTACGCTTGTCTAGTCACTGATGCACACCTACAATTTGGGAGAAATGAGGCTCAGAGGTGAAAACAGGTTTGTGCTCGGCAATGCCAAACTAGGTCATGGATTCAGGCGGCTCAGTTTAAAAAAAAAAAAAAAAGCAGCAGCAGCAGTAGCAACCACTTGTCAAGTCAGCCAAAACAGTCCATCTGGCCCAGCAAGCTAGGCTGCTTTCCTGGGAATGAACACAGGAGTATGTGCATGTGGGATGCAGGCAATGAGGAAGTTCCAGAGACTTCCCCAAACACTCTTGGATGGCCAGTAATGATAGAATGAGATGGACAATGACAACACCATGCAATCAAATCGGATTCCAACATTCTACCCAGAGGAGGGATGATAATGGAGGGCCCTGATTTTGGCTTCAGCGTTTCATTCATTAGATAATGAAGCTGCGATTCAGCACAAGGTCCTCTAACTATCGGTGGCCAAATATCTGAGTTTAGAGAAAGATGACTTTATCCTCTATGATAATACAAGTTCTTGGCAATGAATAAAAATCTGACCTGCAAGGATTTAGAAAAATAGGTGTACTTCACAAGACACACACACACATTTTCCCAAAACAACTAACCATCAACATCACCAACTGGGGCTATAATGCTGAGAACCCTAGTATGAAGCTATTATTTCAACCAATATTTATTCAGTTCCTGCTACATGCTGGTAACAACTCAGCTAGGTATTCTGCTCAGCTAGGACAATGAGATAGACTTGGGTCTTGTCCATATGGAATCAAGAGATAAAAAATAATTACAAACCGTGAAGAATGTTTGGAAAGGAGCAAATTAGGCTTTCGGAAGAGAGAATGGTTGATGGGACCTGAAGAGGCTTCCCTTTATATAAAGCTGAAATATGAGAAGGAGCTGGATAGGCCACGAGCATTAGAAAGAGCGTCCATTGTAGAGAACCAGTGGAACCCCTGAAGAGGGGGAGCTGGGTAGAATCAGGAACTGTCAGAAGGTCAGTGTGCTTGGGGCAGAGCATGGCTGGACATGAGGCCAGAGGATTGGGCAGGGGCTAGATTATTGCAGGGACTTGTGGAACATGGAAAGTCACGTGAATTTTATCCTAAGAGTTGGATTATTTTAAAATCTTTTTTCTTTTTTAATTGGGGAACACTGTGTTTTTCCAGGACCCATCAGCTCCAAGTCAAGTAGGTGTTTCAATCTAGTTGGGAGGGCACAGTTCACTGGCCCATGTGGGAATCCAACCGGCAACCTTGGTGTTATGAGCACTGCGCTCTAACCAACTGAGCTAACCGGCTGCCCTCTAAGAGTTGGATTTTTATCCTGAGACCTGTCAAGAGAAGAGTAGCAGCAAATCAACTGATTGCTGAGTGAATGGCCCGGAGACGAGCAGAAGAGGAAGAAGGAAGGCTGAATAAGAGCCCATTGGTCTGAAGCACTATTTCCATGGACAACAACTATTTTACTTCCTTTTCTTGTCTAAGTGCACTGATTGGACCACCAGCACAATTGTCAATAGATACAGCAAGGATGGACCTCCTTTTATGATGTTCCCAATCAGAAGGGGAAAGTAGTCAGCCTTTCACCATGAAGTGTGAAGTTAGCAGTAGGTTTTTCAAAGCTGTCTTTTATCAAACTGAGAAAGTTCCACTTTATTCCTGGTTTAGCATGAACGGGTGTTACTTTTTCTACATCTAATGACATGATATGATTTTCTCCAGTATTTTGTTAATTTGGTGAATTGCAATGATTGATTTTCAGTTTTTAAATCAACTTTGCAATCCTGGGATAAGTTTCAAATTCCTCTTTATGTATTTCTGAACTTAACTTTTAATTTGTTAGCAAATTTGGGGTCTATGTTCACAAGATAGAATGGCCTATAAAGTTTCTTCTCTGCACTGCCTTTGTCAGATGTTGTTATCAGGGTTATTCTATAACCTTATTTATACAGTCTTACAGAACCAATTGGGAAGTGTTCCCTTGTCCTCTATTTTTTTGAAAGTTTTGTAAAAGTAGGATTGATATTACTTCTTCCTTAAGTGTTTGATGGGAGATACCAGTGAAACCATCTGAACCTGGAGATTTCTTTCTATAAAGTTTTTAAATTACAAATTAGGTCTCTGTTTCTTCTTAATCAGTTTTGGTGAGCAGTGGTTTGCAAAGCATTTGACCATTCTACATACACTGTTGAATTTATTGTCATAAAATTGCTCAAAATATCCCCTTATTGTCCTTTTAGTGCATTCAAGATCTTTAGGTGTAGCTTTTCTTTCTTTCCTGATATTGGTAATTGGTGTGTTCTCTCTATTTTCCCTTGATCAGTCTTGCTAGGAGTTTATCAATTTTATTAATCTTAAAAAGCAACAAAAAAGGCAAGTTTAGTACCAGTTTCTCCCTTCTGGCTGGAAGTCCTTCAACGAAAAGTTCTGGTACTCCAAACCATTGTCAACATCTAAATCAATCAACTCCCCAATCATCTGGGCCCATATGTACTCATTATCCTGAGGAAATTCAACAGCACGTGGCTAAAACAGACGAAAAAAAATTAGTGTATTTTGAAAGTTCAATGATAGAATCCTCACATTAATATTATGAAACATTGTTATATCCATTTGGTAGATGAGAAAACCAAAGCTTAGAGAAATTAAGCAATTACCAAAGTGAAAAAAAGCTACTTTGGATTCACACTCATGCCATTCTGGTTCCCACATGTATGAACTTCCTCCTCAATCATAAAGTTCCCACGAGCAAACGATTCAGGGTCACATCACCAGCACTTGCGTAGCCTGCCTTTGGAAGGTATCATGAAACTGGGCTACATGCAGCTGGGAAAAGGAACGTAAGAAGAAAAGACAGACCTCATTTTTTTCACATCGCCAAGAAGGGCCACCTGCTGAATAAAATGCTATCGTTAATGGAAGTCACACAAAGCAACACTTTGGCAAAGTCTAAACGAATGTAGCTCTTTTTGGACTTCCTGATCATCATTCTCCTACTGGGTTTCTTCTCCAGATTACAATTGTTTACCTCAAAAAATATAAATTTTTCACTTCTACTTCAAAAGTTATGACGAATGGGGATGGAAAATGTCACTTGTGAGCTTATGATATGCTATATGTTTGATCAAAATAATAGGATTTGTTTATTTAATAATAGGTCCTCACAGAGTTATGCTTTGCCCTCTAATTTCTAGATATTTCTTTGAAAGGCACTTATTTTCTCTTAGTCAAGAAATACTAGGGTTTGGGCCGGCAGAGTGGCGCAATGGTTAAGAACTGGCCTGGGACACCAGAGGGCCCCGGTTCGGATCCCACATATGAGGGTCAGTGACACTGCCCTCTACAGCTAAGATGAACAACAGCTCAACCTGGAGCTGGGCTGCCATGAGTCGCCTGCGACGGCATAGGCTGCAGCCCCTGTGGCAGTGGGTTGCCATGAGCTACCGTATGTAGCCAGCAGCCAGCATGAGCGGCCAGCAGCCAGCATGAGCGGCCAGCAGCCGCCGTGAGCGGCCGTCCAGAAGCCGGCGACTGATCTGCCTCTCCCGGGAAGAGCGCAATGATGGTGCCAACTTGGGCCAGTGAAGCGACGTCCTCCACAACTAGACTGAAGAACAAAATGACAGTAACTTGTCTGTTCCCCTTTCCCCAATTCCCCAATAAAAATCCCATACCCCAATTCCCCAATAAAAATCTTAAAAAAAAAAAAAAGAAATACTAGGGTTTAACTAAACACTAATTTTAGTTCTTGTTCTTGTTGTGTGCCTTATTTTAGGAAATATAGAAAAATAATTTTCTTTTCCATTATCTTTGCTCATCACTCTTAAAGATTAAAAAAAAAAGGACATCATTTTAGGAAAAGAACATGCTGCCCAGTGTCCCTGAACTCTAATAAAATACTGGACATACATGTTAGACCTACTTCTTGTGAAATTCTGTTATTCATTTCACCTGTTACTCATTGTGTATAATAAATGTAATGCTAAAAGTCATAGAACTGTGCTTGTTCTTCTTTACATTTGACTTTACAACAAGCAATATATTTCTCATATGTTCTCTAGCATTGCCCATACAACCACTCTGTAAGAGAAATGAGGTAGATGATACAGGGAAGTGAATGTGGATCTTTATAATCGCAGAAGGCTACCGGGAATTGTTGGACATGTGAGTCCAGTCTTTGAAAGATGGGTAGGTAGGGCACACATTTTCTCACACTATTCTGTGCCAGGCAGGGTGGACTGGAGCGGAGGATCTGGAGGGCATGTCCTAGAAGGGAAGAAAACAAGTCCCAGGCTAGGGCAGAGTCTAAGGGGTCTTGAAGCTGATAGGTTGGAAGGGTATGTGCCAGAGACAAGAGGAACATCCTCTCAAACTGGGTAGGAGTGTGTGATGGTTCATTTTATGTGTCAACTTGACTGGAGCACAGAGGGCCCAAATATTAGGCTCATCCTTATTTCTGGGTGTGTGTGTGAGGTTGTTTCTGGATTAGGATTTGAATTGGTAGACTGAGTAAAGCAGATGGGCCTCCCCAAGGTGGTGGGCATCACCCAGTCTATTGAGGGCCTGAATAGAACAGGAAGATGGAGGGAGAATCTGCTCCCTCTCTCTCTCTGCCTGATAGGATGGCTGGGACACAGGTCTTCTCCTGTCCTTAGACTGAGACTCACACCAGTGACAATCCTGTTGGGCAGACTTTTGGACAGACTGGAATTACACCGCCAGCTGTCCTGGGTCTCCAGTTTGCAGACAGCGGATCTCGGGCTTCTCAGCCACCATAATCATGTGAATCAATTCCTTACAATACATCCCATTACATATGCACTATTGGTTCTATTTTTCTAGAGAGCCCTGACACGTACAGAGAGAAAATTCAAATTGGTTCAAGCATGGTTTGGGAGAATCCCCAGGTTGGAATCCCCAGTGAATTACTAAAGAAACTGCTGGGTGACTGTGAGTGACATGGCTACATTCTCAAACTGATGCCCCAGAGGAGCGTTTCGGGCCCCTGATGCCACCCTGGCTGAGAGAACTGAAGAGGAAGTATGTAGCGGGCACTTGGGGGTCAGGGGGAGGTACAGAATCCAGGCCAATGTTTCATTCTCAAGGGAGGGTTTAAATACAAAACTGGGGGACACCCAAGCCCTCATCCAACCCACCTTTACGCTGCGCTGCTCCTTCCAGGGCAGAGTGAGGGAAAGAAACAAATCCCAGGGGACCTCATGGGCCTCACAGGTCTGGCTCTTCCCACCACTGGAACTGGCAGCGGGTCACAGGCCAGCCACACAGCCAGTGGTGAGGGTGCCAGGGTCCCCTGGGCTCCACCCCTCCTCTGCCTCAGCGAAGACAGTGCTGCCTGAACAGGAAGGATCTAAAAGTGCTGGTGCTGAACACATGGACTCTAGTTGCCTGGGTGCTCCTGGGGCCTCCTGGCTTCTGGGACCCAGTGACGTTACTCACTCAGCTTGTGGCAGGCAGGTCTCAGGTGCTAGTGGGTCCTGTTGCTCCTCCTCACAGCTCTCCCCACCAAGGTAGCCCAGCCCTGCCGCCCACATCCACACCTGCCCAGTGCCCTGCGATGGCTGCAAGCTGTCACCAGTTAATTTCTCAGCAGCAGTGGAGGAATGAGAGTGTGGGACGGAGGCGTGAAAGGCACTGAGCATACTTTACAAAGTCACTTTTTCCTGAGGTTTACACTGTTCCCCATGTTGGGTCCCAGTGTCCCAACAGCACTTTCCATTCTGGGGCAGGCGGCAGGCTCCTCTGTGACAGGCTTACACCGCCACTCCTGAGCTGTTCCAAACCCTGTCACTCACAAACAGGCTGAAGGAGGCTCCGGAAACAACGGCTCCCAGGTGCCCCAGTTTTCATGACCTCCGTCCTCGCTGTACCCAGAGGTTCCCTTTGCGTCTCTAGCAATTGCCTCCATAAATGATGTTCTTCACTTAAAGAACTGGCTGTTAATTCTGTCCTTCGCCACATCCAATGGGCAATACGATGGAGGAAATGGCACGTAATGACTTCCGACCCCACTGTTTAAGGTCAGGTTGTGACTCTGGCAGTTTGTGGCTGGGCCCGCGCTGGCCGACACACCGGCTGACCTCACGCTGAGTATCCTTGTCTCTGTGACCTCTGTAGGTGTGGGTGTGACCATAACCAACACTCGTGGAAATGACGCTCTAGCAGGACATGAAGTTCTCAGCCTGAGACGGGCAGGCAAGAGCCATGCTGCGTCCAGAGGCCTCGCTCAAGAGGCGGCTCTATGCAGCACACACGTTCCAAGAATGATCCCTGTGGCATGCTGTGATTCTTAAATGCACAGCAAGCCACGATCGGAGAAATATTTTTTTCAATTTTTTTACTTTTGTTTTGAGTAATTGTCAGACCCTGAGTTTCTAAAGTGTATACATTTGTACTTAGAATCCAATTAATACCATAAGTTTAAGCATGAAAAACCAAGACAAAAGGAATATGTAGACTGAATATATTGTACAACTCTCATAGCAAAACACACAGCATGAAGTCAAGATGATTAAGAATGCAATAATTAAACACATACCTTTCCACAGGGAAATAAACTTGACAAGTTTGTGACACATTTGTAGCCTGCTGTCTCAGTGAGTTAGAAACAAACGCATTCAAATAGATACCTGTCTATTCACATAGATACCTGTCTATTCAAATAGGTACCTGTCTATTTAAATACATACCTGTCTATATGACAAATTTCGTTTCACTCTTTCCCTTCCATCTGCCAAAGGGAACAGAGACCAGACTTTTTTTTATCTTTCCAGGGGTCAGAGTTCAAGGGGGAACAAATGATCTCATTTAATTCCCCCCCACACACACACCTTGAAAGGTGGGATTAGAACTCCTGTTTACAGATGAGTAAAACTGAGATGCAAAGCCATGAAGCAACAGCTCATCATCACGAAGTAACGGAGCCAGGCCCAACTCAGGTCTACCTGAGCCTGAAAATAATTCTTCTGTCGCTATCATATCAGTATAGAAATGTTCTTGGTTACAAAACCATTTATTTATGGAGAGCAATCTAATGACTAGAAAAGCAAATATATCATTTTAGACCCAAGCTAGCTATTAAAATGGCATCCTTTTGACATTCAGCAATATGTAGTTATGAACATATGGAGAAAGAAGAAACAAATGAATGTTCATGGTATTTAGGCCAGAAATCCATAAGTCATAAAATGATCTACATGCCCTGGTCCTCTCCATCACCAGCTGCCTCTGCTTATATAAGAGACACACCACTTAATTATTATGTATTATGCATTTTTCCTACTAGTCTATGTCAAGATTGTAATTAAATGGCTATTTGTTTAATGTCCATTGGCTGTCCATCAGGGCTGCCAAGAACGGTTGTTCAGAATGCTAACTGCCCAAGGGTGCCCAGCTGACAAGGAGGCCTGCACCCTGCTCCCCCCTGCCCTGTGCCTGGGGTTGCATCTGCTGGAGGGAGAGGGCCTTTTACTACTTGGCATTGCGCACTACCTGGACTCACGGTGGTCCTGACCTGTGAACTCTGCTAGGGCTGGGAGCATGTCTGACTTATTCACCACGGACTCATCCCGTACCGTGCACAGATAAATATGTGTTCAATAAATGACCGCATCACTACAGAAATAAGGGGATGGATACTTTTTAAAGCATTTACAAAGTATTGGAAGATTTTACCTAAGACATTGTGAAAGGCCGAATTGTGAATAAGCGGCAACAGCTCACTTGTCTTAGCAGCTAAGACAAGTAACAGGAGGAGACAACCCCTGGGTTCATAGGACGAAACCACGGAGAGACACGGGCTCCCTCGCTCTAGCCATTGTCAGCAAGTGCCAGTCACACTTCTTCTTTTCCAGAAGGGGGTACTTTTGAAAGAAAATGAATACAACCTTGTTTTATTTGTAGGGAGAGGTAAATAACACCCAGGCCAAAATATTCGCGCATTTGACCAAAAGGGCATATTAGTGAAGGACAAAGAAATGAGCCACATTTTTCATGAGGTTACTAACCACTGTGGGATGTGGACAGGCTCCGCTCGAGGCTCTCAACAATATCAAGTTTCACCCAGCATCTGGTTAGTACGTGAACTATTGTATAAGGAAAGCAAGGGCTGGCCTGCCTCGCGCCTCCCTCCCTCGCTTCCTCTCTTTCTGATGAAAAAGTATACATTTCATCATGACCCAGAAAACTAAGGGAGATAATCCCATAGAGAGAACAACCTGTGGCCTGAAGTTGAATCCATTTATTGGTGAAAATAAGCATCGAAAGATTCCTGAAGAACTTTTAACTTCTGAACATGTCTATTAAAAAAAAAAAAGACGCAAATGTCAAAGCTCTGGAATAAAGAAGCTTGTCTGTCTCTTCCCATAAGGCCCCAGTCTCAGGTCCCACCCAGGCTTCCAGGCAAAAAGGACCCTAACGGCGCCATTCAGCATGCACGAAGCACCTACTATGTGCCTGCACAGTGCAAGGGGCTTTGCACCCTGATTCCTTTCAATTCTCATCACAACATCTTTGGTAGGTATTTTTAAACTTCTTATAAAGCTGATGAAACTGAGGCTGAAAGAGGCCAAGTATTCCATAACCAAAACTTTGTTATGAAACCCTATGCCACCCATATCCCTTCATCTTCTTAAAGGGAAAGAGAAGACCAGACAGTTAAAGGGTTTGCCATTAGATTATACTGCTAATTAGCAGGAGAACTGACCCCATTATCCTAACAGCTCAGGTCTCTCGCTTACTCTAAGCAAGGGAAGGTGTGGGGGGTTCTGAGAACTCTGAACTTGGGGTCCTGATCACATAATGAATATTTATAAGATAAATGTAGTTTTAGTTAAGTCTTTATTCAATAAAGCCAATGGATTTAGTGCAATAAATATTTTAGGGCACCCACAATGAGTCATCTGCAGTGCTGGGCTGGGAACACATCAGCCCTGGGGATAGGCAGGTTCCCATCCTCGTGGAGCTGAGGGCTAATGGCAGAAGCAGATGGAGAAACAAGTAAACAACTAGGGTGAGTACGGACTCGACGAAGTGCCATGACAAGAATGACGGGAGGCAAATTCGGGGCATTCAGGATGCTTCTTTAATAAGGCCACACTTAGGCTGAAGTTCAAAGAATAAGCAGGATTAGCCGTGGGCATGTCTTAGCTTGAGTTCCCTTGGGATGAGGTCCTGCGATGGATTCAAGTGCAAGTAGCTCATAAGGAAGATGATGTCAGGCAACACCAGTAGGGGAGTGAGACACGGACGGGATGCTTGTAACATCAAGCAAGTCACCACCGCGGGCAGCACAAGCTCAGTTCCACTGGGGAATTCTGGGGGACAGTGTGAAATACATCTCAGACTTGTCCCACCCAAGGGGCAAGGAAGGTGGGGAATTGTACACCAACCCCCATTAATCACTGGCTGAGAGCTGCTCTAGGGGACGGGTAAGCCTTCATTCACCACACCTCCATCTGCTATGAGCACAGGTAGAGTGGGCTGTGGCAGCCACAGGAAACCCTCAGAGAGAGAAGCATGTGCTGATTGTTGGAAATTGGACTGGTGTGCATGACACAGCAAGTGCTGAAGGAATACAGGTGGGGTGCTGACAGGACTTGAGAAGTATGAGAGAAGGGCAAGTTCAACAGCCAAGGAAAGAAAGAACAGCTCATGTTGAGGGAGCTGTCAGGAGCTGGGCTCTGAAATCGAGAGTCTGGGTTCTAAAGTCACATGATCTGGGGAGACAGGCCAGGTCTGTGATATGCCGGTGGTGTGAAGTTGGGGCAAATTATTATTCTCCCTGGGCCTCAGTCTCCTCATCTGGACAAGAGGACGAATAATAGTACCAACCTCCCAGGTATGTTGTGAGGATTAAATGGGGTGAAGCCCTTTAAAGCCTTTAACACAGACCTTGGCACATTTCCTGTGTTCAATAAATGATCGCCATTTGCATAATCATCAAAAGGACAAGAAGGCTGTAGCATAGAAAGCAAGGGGTTTGGGGGGAAAGGACATGAGGTTGAAGAGGGATCAAGGGCCAGACAGAGCATGCGAGGCCTGAGGACTATGCTAAAGAGACGGATTATCCTTTCGGTAGACTGGAAGCCACCAAGGAGCGTGGTGCTGTGGAGTGTGCTGATATCATCATTCCAGAATGTCATCCTCTTCAAAGGCTTGAAATGCTTTTTCTGCTTCTATATCCCCAGCGCCAAATCCACTGCTGGCATAGGAGGGAGGTGCTATTTAGCACTAATTAGCAGACTCCAGAGGCTGATGGAAGGGAAGAAGCATTGGTCTGAATCATCCAAAGACGGCACAGACTTGGCTGTTTCATTCTCCTTCGGCAGACTTAACTTTCTAATTAGGTTGGCTCCGGCTAACATGAAAATGACTTTGCATTTTCCAAGTAGATGCCAAAAGAGGTGGGAGAGGCAGCCCCCAGACCTACTGGGAGGCATAAGTTTGCTGTGGAGGCCCCCATGGGAATAACTTATATATGTTTATGAGTTCTATCCAAAAGGGAAAAGAAAAGCCACACTGGTTCTAAGGATATACATACGAATCTGAGAAAACACAAAGAAAGGGCCTGGTGGTTCTGAACCCGAAAGGTCATGTTTCAATGGCAGGGCCCCAGCAGAGGATGGACACCCACTCAGGACTGGGACAATTTCCAGGGAAGGGGATTATGTAACATTGTTGTCTCATGACTGACTGACTGGTGGATTGATTTCGTTCCTTCTATCCATATATCAATCCATTCACCTCACCATATCCCAAGAGATGTCCATTACAGAGGACATGTGGTAATTTGAATTTCTAGTTTTTAGAATATATCTCTCATCTTGAATCATCTTTGGGCCCAAATTGGAAGACTGAATTAAAAGCCAATGGTTTGAAACAGTGCTAAAAGAAACCCACATAACACAGCTGTCTAACCAACAATTCATTTATAATTCAAGTCTATTTCATTGCCAAGGGCCAAAAACAAGGTCTCCACTATGAAAATGTTTCACAATTGATGGACCCATGGGCCTTGCATCCACAAGAAGTCATTACATGAAATAGGAAGAGATAAAATGAGCAGAGGACATTTCATAGTAATAAAAGGGCCAACACATCAAGGATACATAACAAACATAAATGTGTATATGCCTATATAGAGAGCTCCAAAGTATGTGAGGTAAAGCAGTGCAGAACTAAAAGGAGAAACAGACAAATCTATAATCGTAGTTAACAACGATCAAGCCCTAGTATCATTTATTGAACGGAACAACAAGACAAAAAGAAAAAAAAATCAAGGATCAAAAATTTCTGAATGACACCATCTTAATTTCATTGACATATATGGAATGGCACTCCCACAAATGCAGGATTCACTTTCAGGTCTGCCTGGAACACCCACCAAGATGAAGTATACACTAGGCAATAAAACAAATCTCTATAAATTTCAAAAGACTGAAATTTTGTGTAGCATGGTTTCTATTCACAAATAAAACTCAATTAAAAATGTATACCATTAAGATAGCCAGAAAGACTTAAATATTTGAAAAGTAAAAAACCCTCTTCTAAATAACCCACAAATCAAAGAGGATAGCACAAGGAAAGGTAGAAAATATTTTGAACATAATATCAATAAAGATACAATACATCAAATTGTGTGGGGTACAGCTAAAGCAGGGTGTAGGAGAAATTTATATCTTTAAATGCTTATTTCCAACTTAAGAAGCTACAGAATTATGAGTAAATTAAATACCAATTAAAAACGATGAGTAATACAGATAAGAGCCAAAATCAATGAAGTAGAATAGAGACAAAAGTTGTTTTTTGAAAAAAAGGTTAGTAAAACTGATACATCCCAAATAAAATTAATCAAGAAAAAAAAGAAAACACACATTCCTATAACAGAAATGGAAGAGGGGCTATCACTACTGATGTTACAAACATCAAAAAGTCAATACGGAGATATTATGAACAACTTTATACTCATAAAATTCAACAAACTAGATAAAATATACACACTGATTTAAAAACACAATCTATCAAAACTGGGGAATTCTGCTACTCAAGTGGTAATGTGGGGAGCTATGTGGACCCACTCCCAAGGAAAACTGGGGAAAATTATTCTTTAAAAATGTTTTTAAGTCTCCAGAAATGGTCCTAAGAGCATACAGCAAATGAAGAAACATTTATTGAAGAAAATATACTAACTTCAGTAAGAAGAGTGACAGTCTGTGGTGTATGAACCCTCCCCCCTACCCCACCCCAGCTTACCATGATGGAAAAACTCCATTCCAGGGGGATGCAACCCAGAACAGAGGGCTTCCTCCCTCTTTCCCCTGCTCCCAGAAAGGGCAGTGGTATCTTCCTGGGAGGGGCAGGCTGTCAGGATTTCTCATCTCCCAAGAAGACCAATGGCTACTGTGCTCCCTATCTGCAATACCCAGGTCCTAAGGCATGGGTGTCGTTCAAAGAGAACCTGCCACTGTCCCTGACCCCAGCTCCAAAGACCTATAATCACCAAAATAACCTTGAGAAAAAGAAAACAAAGATGAAGAACTCAAAACTGTCTGACTTCAAAACCTACCTTAAAGCTAGAGTAATCAACAGAATGTGGTTCTGGCATAAGGGTAGGCATGTAGATTAATAAATGCAGAAAGAGACCCGCACTTATACCGTCTATTAATTTTTGCAAAGGCACAAAACCTATTTGATGGTGAAAGGAAAGTCTCTTGAATAAATGGTGCTGGAAAAAAGTGGAGTAACAGATTTAATCAAAATTTAAAACTACTGCTCATCAAAAAACACCACTAAGAAAATAAATAGGCGAGCCACTGATGGGAGAAAATATTCACAAAACATTTATTTGACAAAATATAAGGAAGCTCCACCAATTAATTAACCATATTATAAATAGGCGAAAAAATTTAATGGGCAAAGAACTGGACACTGCACCAAGGAAGACATGTAAACAGCCAATATGCAAATGAAAGTGTACACAATATCATTAGTCATCGGGAAATGCAAATTAAAACTACAATGAGACACCACTTGCACACCCACCGAAATGAGTAAACCTAAAGAGATTGCAAACACCAAATGTAGGTGAAGATACGTAGTACCTGGAATTTTCACACATTGCCCGTGGGAATGGACACCAACCTGAGCATTGTGTAAAAATCTTTGGCAGTTTCTTCTAATGTTAAACATAGACCTGACTTTTTACCCAGCAAAGCCGCTCATTAATATTTAGCCAAGCTAAATGACAACGCAGTCCACTAAAAGACTTGCACACAAATATTTATAGCAGCTTTACTGACAACTGAAAAAAACTGGAAACAATCCAAATGCTTATCAAAAGGAGAATGAATAAACAATTTGTGGAATGTTCATGACCATGAAGTACACTTCAGCAATAAAACAGAATCCATTACTGACTGTACTCCTAAGAACACGAAGAACTTCAGGACAGTACACTGAATAAAAGCTGCCAGGCACAAAAAGAACACTGTATGATTCCATTTATATGAAGTTTCAAAACAGGTAAAATGAAAGTTAAAAACAAAACCCTGTATGGCGGCTGTCTGGAGGGGATGAAGACTGACTGGAAATGGGCACAGAGGAACTTTCTGGGGTAACGGAAGTATGCTACATTGTGATAATAATATGGGTTACATGGTGTGTGCATTTGTCAGAACTGAATGGCAACGATTTATGCATGTCAATGTAAATTTTACCTTAAAACGCTAAAATAACCAAAAAAAAATCATCGTTATAAAATGGCGGTAGGAAATGGGCAGTGAAAAACAGGAAGCAAGAATGGCAGAATACTGAACCCGGAGTTTGGATAGTCACTAGATTTCTGATTTATTTTATATATGTCTGAAATTTTTTTGTAACAAAAAGTTTAAAAAGACAGAAATGAAAAGGCATTCGGCTTTAATTATAACCTTTAATCTAGTCCTGATCTTTTTTTCCCATAGAAATCAAGTAGTGAGCCAGGTCTTTGAGGGAGAGTGTTTTGATTAATTAAACAGTATGCATTTCTAAAAAGATTCTATTTACAGACCAAGAACTTGGAGAGTGGGCGAATTTAATATATGCGTGATCAACTTTGCCTACCTATTTGCCTAATTACCCTAGAAGAGGGTTTCTCAGCCAGGAAGCTATTGACATTTTGGACCGGATACTTCTGTGTTGTGGGGACTGTCCTATGCACCATAGGATGTTTAGCAGCATCCCTGGCCTCTACCTACTAGATGCCAGTAGCAAACCCCCTCAACTTGTGGCAACGAAAAATGTCTCTGGACATTGTTAAGTGTCCCCTAGGGTGGGGGTGGGGGGTAAAATTGCCCAGTTGAGAACTACCAGCACGCCAAAACATGAATTCTCAACCAGGACAATATCGCCCTCAAGGAGATGAGAACTAGTTCTTGGGGAGATGAGAAAATCTCCAAAGGGCCACAGGACACAGATACACAGTATATCTGCGGCATGAACATTTCATGGTAGAGATGAGCAATTAGGGAAGAGTCTAAAAAAGGACGAGGGGGTGATAAGGAGAGAAAGTTGGAGAAACACCGTCCTGCAAAGAGGTATGATGCTAGTTAAAGCAATCAATTCCTCCAGGGGGTTGGCAACCCCAAAACAAGCCTTTCCAATGTTCTGGAGCGTCTCCATTTGGATGAGGAAGATGTGGCAGAATTAGTTCAGGTGCTTTCCAGAGCCTCTGAAATTGTCCGGGAAGCGTGTGACATAGGATGATACAAACTTAGGAGAAAAGCTCTGAGGGGCTCTTGCCATGACAATGAACCTGGGAGCTTTTGTCACTAAGTTATAAGAGAAACCACACAAGTTGAGCTGACATCAGACAACTGACCACCAGTTTGTCCTGGCTGACCTGACCCTTTGACCTAAGCAGCCCATGCCATTTTATACCATTTTTTTAATGTACAATTTTTAAATATTTACACACACACACACACACACACACACACACACACACACTCACACACACTCATGAATACATCACCGTGGACAAGATCATAAACATAGCCATCATTCCAATCGTTTCCTTGGAAACTTTTTTTATGCTCCTACATTACCAAGGCAACCACCAATCACCTTTTTAAAAAAATTATTAAATTTATTGGAGTGACACTGGTTAATAAAATTACATAGGTTTAAAGTGTACATATTTCTATCATACATCATCTATATATCGCATTGTGTGTTCACTACCCAGAGTCAAATAGCCTTCTGTCACCCTATCTTTGACTCCTTTACCCTTTTTCTATCTCTCCCTCACCCCCCCTTTCCCTCTGGTAACCACCAATCTGTGCCTGCATTTGTGAGTTTTTGTTTGTCTTATTTGTTTATGGCTTTCAATTTTATACCATTTTTAAAAGAAGAAGAAGAAGGTGGCATTTTTAAGCTTTCCATCTACCAGCAACTTCCCTGGACAGCAATTTCATTTCATTAAGTGATGCCAAATAAACGGATCCTGCCATCTCCTCTGCTCTCCTGTTTCCTGTTTCTTTATGCAAAAGCCTGCCTCGCCACTCTAAGAGCAAGCCGGTTTATAATACTGACTATCCATGCTCGATGGAGTTAAGCCTGCCTAGTTAGCTTAGATGATACTTGATGATAATTTCTCAGTCCACAGTTAGAACCCATTTGGATTCATTCAGCAAAAAAAAACCACCTCCCAGACACTCGGCTTGCAAAGACCCTTCAGTGTATGTACTCCAGTCTCAAGGACTCTGTCATCAAAGTAATGCTAAGGATATACGAGAACCTTCTAACATATGGTATCTCTGCAACTAAGGTATTTCTGATTTTAAAATTATAGGGAAGGAAAGAAACAACTATGTGATGGCTACTTTTATGTGTCAACTTGGCTTGGCCATGGTGTCCAGCTGTTTGGTCAACACCAGTCTAACTTTTACTGCAAAGGTCTATTTCAGATGTAGAAGCATTTACAATCAGTTGATTTTAAGTAAAGGAGCTCACCCTCCATCATGTGGGTGGGCTTCATCCAATCAGTTGAAGGCTTCAGCAAAGACTGAGGTTTCCCAAATGAGGAATTCTACCTCAAGACTGCAGCATAGGAAGCCTGCTGGACTCTGCAGTCTGAGGTCTGCCCTGAAGATTTCGGACTTAAGACGGCAACATCAACTCCTACCTGGTAAGTTTCCAGCCTGCTGGCTGACCTATAGATTTCAGATTTGCCAAACCACACAATCATGTGCGCCAATTCCTTAAAATCCCCACCCTCCAACTCTCTCTCCAACACACACACACACACACACACCCAATAGTTCTGTTTCTCTGGCGAACCCTGACTAATGCAAACAGGAACACGCATTCTATCTTAAATAGAAGCACCTCAACTGCAAACCACAAGGTATCAAGATGGGAAGCACATGGCAGAGCGACATGACTCAGAGCCAAGGAAGGAGAAGCCTACGTGCCTGCAGAGGGTGGTACCCATGAGAACCGCTCATTCACCAGGCAGGACCCTGCAAAGCTTTGAACTGGAGGTACCAGGTGCTGCAGGGGGCAGGGTGAGACACAGGCTGGAAACAGAAAAGTGGATGGAAAGTCCCTATAAAGAGCAGTTAAACTCTCCAGGTCCCCACCCCATCCTGCAAACCAGGAAACTGCCACTTACCTGACTCTTGAAGAAGTTATAAGGTTTAACCAGCTGAGGCTCCATGCTTGGAAAGCAGGCAAGTGGAAAACAGGGCTGAGCAACCAGACTAAAAGCAGGGGGACTAAGGGAACGTCTGCAAATTGACCTGCAAGAAACCCAAGCCCCTTCTGCACAACTGCCAGAATGCCAGGCTCATGTATACTCCTCCTATGGAATCAAACAGCCTCCAAGTAAAGGCTAGATGCTAATACTCAGAGCCAATCAGTGCAAACGCAGCTCATTCTCTGATCACCCTTCAGTGAAGCCCAACTAATAAGCTCCTCCCACTTAGATTCAGTGGTGTCATTTTAAATAAGAACATACAGCTGAAGATCTCCAGCTATTTGGTGATCTAACAAAAGCTAGATACGAAAACACATAAATAAACAGAAGGTGGGGAACAGATGACACCTGCAAACAAAGGGAGGAAACATATTGTACCCATGAAAAAAAAGAACAGGATTTTTTTTAAAATAAGAGTTCAGGAAAGAGCTGCTGGAAATAGTAAATATAAAAGTTATAATACAATTCAATAGAAGCACTGGTAAATAAAATTTTAAAAGTCTCCTGGGAAGATGAACAAAAAAGACAAAGAGCTAGACAATAGGAAATCAAATAAAAAAGATAAGATCAACCCAGGAGTTTCAACATCTGCCCAATACAGGATCCAGGGAAAAGAAACAGAACATAGAGAGGAGATACATGAAGTTCTAGATGAAAAGGACCCACTGGGGGACCAGAACAACACAGGAAAAAAAACCCAGTAAGGCACATCGTGAAACTTCACATAACCAGAGATACTGAAAGGATCCTAAGAGGGTTCAGTGACAGAAAGAGAAAAACAAAACAAAGGGGAAAAGTGCCATCAGACTTCTCTCAAAAGCACTGTAAACTAGAATCCTGTACAG
Source organism: Hipposideros armiger (assembly GCF_001890085.2). Classification (NCBI taxonomy): domain Eukaryota; kingdom Metazoa; phylum Chordata; class Mammalia; order Chiroptera; family Hipposideridae; genus Hipposideros; species Hipposideros armiger. The sequence goes on along the minus strand of NW_017731424.1, from coordinate 3,074,298 downwards.
AAACGATTTTCCATCTAGGAGTCTACAGCAGCTGAAGAACAGAATGAAGACAGTTTAAACATAAATATCTCGGAACATGTAGCTTGTATGTACTCTCCTGGGAGAGCACAGGAGAAAGCGTTTTTCCTCCCGGAGGCTGTCCCCTGTCCCTTGTCCCCTGATGGGAATTCTCACCTCCTCAACCCCAGAGCACTGCATTGAAGCACCTGGGACCTGCCTTTTCCCAAAAAGGACACAGGCCATGTCTGACCATCCTGTACCCTCCCCAAGTGCTAGCCCCCGTACCTACAAAACAGGAAGTGCTCAAGAAGTCTCCTACACCATCGGTAGCCAGATACACCTTTACAATTCTTGTCTGTCATTTAAAAAATATATCCCACAAGCACGAATTGTCCTATAAACTCCCCCTTTCTATACTGCAATGGACTTGCTTAAAAATGAAGCATCTATGTGCACAGTTCAAGTGCACTGGTCTTGCTTTAGTAATGTTCTTTGATTACTGTAATTTTTTAGAGTTTTAGGTTCAGGGCAAAATTAAGACGGTAAAGAGATTGCCCCATCCCTCCTGCCCCCACACATTCATAGCCCTCCTCCTGATCAGCACCCTCCGACATTTGTTACAATCGATGAACCTGCACTGATACTTCATAATCACACCAAGTCCCCAGTTCACTTTAGGGGGTCGCTCTTGGCGTTGTACATTCTGTGGGTTTGGAGAAAAGCATAATGACAGGTGCCCATAATTATAGGACCGTACGGATGTATTTTCACTGCCCTAAAAATCCTCTGTGCCCTGTCTATTCATCCCGCCCGCCCACCCCACCCCATGAAGTTATACGCTTTTAAATACTATTTGGAGCATGTTTCCAGTTTTGTGGGCCATGCCTCTTTTTTCAACTACTCAACTCTGCCATTACAAAGTGAAAGCGTTCACAGACAAAATGTCAATGAATGGACCAATAAAACTGTATTTACAAAAACAGGCAGCCACTAGATTTGGCTGTCTTTTGCCAACCCCTGGACAACAGTATTGCTTTATTCAATTCCACCATTTTTATAGGAAAGAAGTTTCCTAATAGCTTGACTGGCATTAATAATTTGGTGGGGTTTATTTTCTATTTTTCCGTCTGAAATTCATCTTCTTTCTGGAAGGTGAGTCAATATGCATTAAAAGCTGAGATTATGTGATGAAAGACTATTTGCTTTTCAGAACATCCTTGCTGTAAAGCTACATTACCTTTCTCCACTTTTAATTCTAAACTTCCAGAAAATTGTCTGAAGGAAATCCCTCGCTCTTTGAAACTGCGGTCTCTGCTTTAGCCATCAAGGGTGGCTCAGGCCACCTTACAGAACAAGTCCCCTGAGATGGCTGCCATGGGACGCGTGGCTCGGGGCCAGCTGGCCATGTGAGCACTTCAGGGGAGTGCGGTTTTGGTAGATTACGAACAAGATCTTTTGCTTTGAAAAAAATCAACGTTTGTTCTTAAGTTCAAAGAAAACCAGTTGCTCTGCAGGGCGACATGTGGACAGGACTGCCTTCCAGTCTCCAGTCATCTGTAAGCAGAGCAAAGCACGCCCATGTTTACCCAGCATGGGGAATTCGTCTTACGAGACCCCTCAGTCCAGAACGCCTGTGTCTACTCACTCAAGTGCACCCTACAAAACTGACTTACTGACAGAAGAGCGTGTGCACAAAATGGGAGTCCATTTAGGTCACCCCTCTGAGGTCTACCAGCTCCTCTGAGGAGCAAAGAGTCAACCACTGCGAGGCTTCCCAGTCACTCAGAAAGGACCCAGAAAACAGCACTGATGGTTTTTCTAAATGGACATGGCAGCTCCCTGCAAGGCGATCACTGACCAATCATAAGAGAGAGAAAGAGCAGATGGAAATAGCACCATGGCAGCCTAGAAGCGGGTAGGATGTTGTGTCTGCCAAGTAGTAACAATTTGTAACATTTTAAGTAGCATCTTAAGCTAAAGATAGTAATAGCCTCTGTCAAAAAGCTTGTCTAGCATGGATGGGACATCAGCCATGCATTGACAAGGCAGCTGGCAGGCAGCCCTGTGAGAAAAAGCATTTAATACAGAGGGTGTGCATCTAAAAGAAATGTGTTGGGGGGGGGCCCTGCCCTCTAATTTCTGGGGTCCAGCAGTCTTCCAGCTTGAGTTATTCACATGAATGCTATTTCCTTCCCAAGTTCAAATGCAACAGTAGATACGAAATTGTGCTCCAGTCCTCAGTCAACTATTCAAAAGCCATAGGTTTTCACTTCTTACTGCCTCTAATTTTTACTTAAGGTTTTGCCATGGGGTTTCACTGCTTACTGCTTCTAATTTTTGAAGCCCCTTAAAGCTCAGCACCAAGTCTTTGGGGGACAGAACGTGTCCTAAAACAACAGAGACCCTGAGTGACCCCGCAAGGACAGAGATGGAAGGCAGGTGGGAGTGGAGCCCAGGTGGCTGCTATCCCAGGGACCGCCACGCAATGCCAGCATGGGAAGCCCTGGCGATATGGAGAAATGACTCAACACAGCAGGCAGTCCTCCAGCTGGCACCTACGACTCCTCCCAAACAGACACTCACTTAAAATGTGACTTCAGGGAGGAGAAAGAGGGAGGGATGGTTCCAAATAGATGTTCCGCCTCAAGTTATAGGGATAACTGAAGGCCAGAAGAACCTCAAAGCCTACACCTTTGTGCATCGCCTGCATGCCCCTTGCCACATTCGCCTCAGAAGGCATTTTCAAGAAGCACACGCAGAATAACATGTTTCTCTCAACCTCCCCGACGACCCTAAAGCCGAACCCTTTCCACTAACCGCAAAGTGTTCCATCTACATTTGTTCTCTCATAGTTCTGGAGGCCGGAAGTCCAACCAAGGTGTCAGCAGGGCCATGCTCCCTCTGAAGGCTTAGGTTCTTCCTGCCTCTTCCAGCGCCTGGTGGCAGGTACCTCTCGACCTGTAGCTGCATCACGTCAATCTCTGCCTCCATCGTCATGAGGCCTCCTTCCCTTTGTGTGTCTCAGGCATTCCTCTGCCCTTCTCTTATAAGGACACCTGTCGTGGGATTTAGGGCCCACTCTAAATCCAGCAGGATGTCATCTTGAGAACCTAAACTGAGTTACATCTGCAGAGACCCTTTTTCCAAATCAGATCACGTTCACAGGTCCTGTGGGCTGGGACTTGGACATATCTTCTGGGGTGTCCCTATTCAGCCCACCATAGTCTCCAAGAAACCGAGAAGAAAATAAGTTATTTATTTAAATGAACGTGAAATGTGAATACATCACTGTATTTAATCACCAAAAGCCCCAAGACACTGTCGTGGTGGAGGCTGGTGTGAGGGTCAGCTAAGTGTCCTTGGGTGAGTCCCTGAGGCTGTCTGAGCCTCAACGTCCCTGTGTGTAAAATGGGACCGCTGGACTCGGCAGGGCTGTCATGCAGGTTGACGGCCACTCACTTAGAGTGCCTGCCACCCTGATATCTTGTGGACAAACCCTAGTCTCCAATGGCTGTGAGCAGACTGTGCAACGGCCACTCGGCAAGAAAGGGCATTCAGTTATTCCGTGGCCCTGCCATGATCAGGGTGTGTCTCAGGAACTTAGAATAAAACAGAAAAGACTCAGGTAACAGGCTGCCAAAGGTAAATAATGATCAGTCCCGGGGCGATCGGGGGCTTTGGACCACGACAGCTGCCTGTCCTCTCCCAAGAGGTCATCTGTAGCCATGGTTCTCCAATTATCCCAGAATCAGCTAAATATACAGTCTGCCAAAGCCTGTGGACCCCCGGGACATGAACTCTGTCTTTTTTATCTTTGTGTCCCCAGCACCTGGCACAGTGCCTGGCACCAAAGTCATTCCATAAACACTGATGGGATGAATGAAGACATCAGCCAGGGTACTCTGGAAACCTCAGCTCTGGTACTAAACAGAATGTGGATAACTACTGCTTATTTAAAGCACTATACTAAGTACTTTACATTTAGTGAGTGGATTAAGTAAGATAATGCACCTACCCATTTTGGCATGGCAGACGCTCCAGAAATGCCAGTGATGATTATCACTTAGTTTAACCCTCACCCCAAGCAATTAACAGAGACATTGTCATGTCACAGCAGAAACTGAGGCACAGACAGGTTAAGTCATAGCGCTAGCACCTGGCAGAGCCAGGACTGGTCCCACTTCAAAGACCATTCTTTCCACGACACCGTGTTGCACATGACTCATATTATTTACTCTTTATCTCAAGGCCAGTCCCAGCTTGAATATCTATAATCAGATTACATACTGGGTGCGTGTGTGTATGTATATGTACATATGTGTACATACATATGCTATATTTTGGTACACAGACACACACACACACACAGACACACACACACACACACACACAACACCATCATTGAAGGAATAAGCTAGAGTGAACACTGAGCTGAAAAGAAGAGGTCCCCGGGAGCATGGCAAATTCCTTTGCACGGCCAAGTTCCTGAACTGTACGGCCACGGGGCAAAGTGTCACATGTTACACAGTGCCGAGCTCACAAGGGCAACACGTACAGTGCTTTGTAAACTCCAGAGCCTCGTTCGCAGGCTTATTATTTCCAGTTGAAGATTTTTGTCTAAGCCAACCGCTACTACAGTGAAGAAGAATGAACTGTGCCCAACACTCATGCACCAACACTTTCCCTACCACCTAAACTCCCGAAGAAAGTGATCACAAAGCACGACCGGGGAATTCAAGAGTGTCCCGGCCAGTGAACTTACAGGAGGAATGGATGCTGGGGAAGCTTTTGCGGCCCTCGGACACCAGATCGGGGTCACCTGTGCAGTGCATTTCCGAGTTCATCACTCCATCTGGAAAGCAGCGGTAAAAGAAATCGGGGCGAGGTCTACAAAAGACACCATGGACATTTTCAATATACAATGCTGCCATCACAAACGGATCCCGAGCTGACCCCGCCACTCCCTGCTGCCCCAGCTCCCATACTTTAAAGTTAACGACGTACGGGAGGCACCCAAGCCCAGCACCGGCGGAGCAAAGGCAGCTCCTGCCCCCCCCTATGGTTCCGCCGCTCAGAAGCTGCTTCCCGGATCTAAGGCTCCAGCTGCTCGTGGCCCTTTACCTTGAACTTGGATGGCCATGTGCCCTTTCTCAGGTTGCAGGTCTCAGTTAACCTCACTGAGAGGACCCAAAGACCTGCTCCACTGACACACAGTCACCCAGTGTCGTGGGAGAGAGACCTCTACAGGGGAGTGGGGTTGAGTGAACCTTTACTGAGCCCTGTTGGGTACCAGACACAGTGCTAAGCCCTGTACCAGTGTCCTGTCATATGATTCTCATGACAACCCCAAGGCAGACCCTGGGATCGTCTTCATTTTACAGGTGCCAAAATGAAACCTTAAAAAGACTACACTTCTGCCTCAGGTCACACACAGCCAGCAGGTGGCAAAGACCAGCTCTGAACCCCAGCAGCGGGATTCTTGCACCTCTACACTTCACCTGGTGCTTTTCTGCCTCACTCAAGTGAGGATTCTCATATAGGTGTGTGATGGCCGGTCACATCAATTCAACTAATATTTGCTCAATGCCTACCATAGGCAAGGCTTTGCTACCACTGTGAACACGGTGGTGGGGGGGGCCTTTTCTGCACATACTGGGTCATGGTTCTCACACACTGACGCAATGGTCCTCCCAGCTCTAGGATCTAGGCCCAATAACAATCTATCAATGTCTATAAATATCAATAATCAATTTCAATAATCTATCAGAGCTGCCAGTGTACTGTTTCTCCCCTACTCGGCTGGTGTTTCTCCAAGAGTGGTTATTCACATACTGAACCAAAAACTCAAAGCAGACAAGGCCTGAGAACCAACATTTTGGCAGGGCCCCCATGGCGACGCTCAGCACGGACTGTTGCAGAAACACTGGACCAGGTCAGGGATGCCCTATTTGTACCCGTCTGCCTTCCTCCCTCTTTGTGCTTGGCCAGCACCCTGTCCCGAACAGGCACTGAGTAAATGCTAACATTCTGAGAGGTGAGCTACTCTGCCTAAGGCCAACAGAGGCTCAGGGCCAAGGTCAGGTCTCCAATTCAGGCCTTTTGACTGTTGGACTCTACAGAGACTAGCTCACTTCCAGAGCAGCTGGGGGAGAAAGCAAGATAAATGGAGACTTGGAATCATTTCCCAGGAGGGTAAGGGAAATGCACCATAAGACAAAACTCAAACGCCAAGCCATACTTCTTATCCCGAAGAGAACAGTAATGAAGTAACCTTATTTATTTTTGGAGACCAAAACTGACGAGTGAGTGGGTGTCGGGTGAGGCCCTGGAGTACCCGGGGATGGACTGGAAATGCCAGCAGTGGGCCCTGGCACACAAGAAAGTGTAGTCAGTGGGTCCTTCTTTAGCCCTGACCTGCTTGCTGAAATAGTGAGTTCATAATTCAAAGGAGAAGAAAGACGTGTGCTGAGGACAGAAATCCCAGAAGGACAACACTTTAAGGGAAACCCAGAAGAGCTCAAAGCTGTCCCATCCAGTGTCCTGTGGCCAAGGTTCCTACACAGGTGACCTCAAGCATCTAAGTCACCATTTGTTTCTTTCCGGAACTTACCTTCCCACTATTAACTTAATAGTGTTTGTGCAGACTCCATTCAAAGCAAGAGCCAAGGACACGGCTACAAAACAAAACCAACAGACAGAAAAATAACCAGCTGGCTCCCAAATCAAAATCATCATCATCATCATCATCATCATCCTATTTAATTTATGACCACAGAAATCTGAACCAATACTTTAAAAAACAGAGGAAAGTTTGGGTGGCTAGAGTAAAGTATAACTAGGATAGGACTTTAGCTAGTGACTCATGAAATTCCAAGCCCCTATGACACGAAATTTATCTCTACCCCTTGACTGAAATTTTCCATATTGTAGAGGAGCCCATCTATCCTGTTCTGGACTGACATGAACAGATTGAGTACTACAGCATGTAGAACTTCTTTTACTGGTAGCAAGAAACACTAACTTCTTTATTTCCTGTTGGCAACCTTCTCAGACATAATTCTCATCAGAGCCACTGCGGGAATCCTACTGTGGTCTGGGACATTCCCACTTGGCGAGTATGTCCTGATTGACCCATCACCCACCAACAGCTGACCATGTGTTATCAAGCAGATCACATTTCTGAGAAGGGGAAGAGCCCCAACACCTCTCTGGGCTTTGAGAAGGTTGGTCCAGGGGGTGCTTTTTGCCACCCCAAACAGCAGGACCTTCCGGAATACATTATTTTAAATATACAGCATGGGGACTTTCTCCAAGCAGCTCGGAAGAACTTTGATGAAGTACAGATCATCCAAAGGGTGCAGGTGACATGAGCTGCCCCTGCAAGGACGTCACACCTCTCTCCTGTGTTTACCAAGACTACAAAAAAGATAAGTCCTTGGGATGGAAGGTGAAAGGTCATGCATATGCAATAAAACCTACTGCTGCCCGTTCCATTGCTCTGATGAATAATAAAGCACAGGAGCTACCATTTCCCTTCGGCAAATACTAGCTATTCAATACTAGCTGGGATTTATGGAAGAAAATAGCAGTGGAGGGACATTTGTGGGAAGGAGCTGCCTAGAGCAATTCACGGTCATCAAAGCAGACAAATGTGTAGTTCTGCAAGCAGGAAGTCCTGTGGAGCGGCCAGCACAGTCACCAAGGGCACAGGCCACAGAGATGGAGACAAACCCCACCTGCTTTGCACAAGTCACGGGAAGCAGAGAGAAGGGGAGGGACCAGTTCAAACGAACACCTTCGTCAAAGGGGAAATAGTCATCTAAGTGTGAGGTGGGGAACGCTGCCATGTGTTAGTGTGGCAGCAAAGGAGGGATGGGCCGCTGGGGCGGAGAGCAGCGGACAGCACAGTGAGTCAGCAGCTTGGATGCAACTGGGGTATAAAACCTGGGACCGAGCGGGAGAGCCGGCGGGATCCTCTGGTTACATTCCGCGTGCACGGACCCTTTCCCAAATGCCTGTTCCTCTCCTTTCTCCCCAGCTCAGAGCACCGCTGAAACGGCTCCTTGACAGAGAGGAGGGGAAACTCCCTAGGCTGTCTTCGCTGCTGTGTTCTCCCAGCGCCATGACAATGAACAGGCTGGGAGATCTCCCTGAAAAGACTGGGGTCCTTCCTGTTAGGGCTGGTCCAGGAGACTCACTGCCGTGTTGTCCGGCAGGGCCAGACTCCTCCTTATCCTGGTCCTAACGTGGCGTGAGCACAGAACAGATCTCCGGGAACAGGCATCACTAGCTGATCTTCCCATGCCCTTGGGGAACTTCACAGACTGTTAAACTTCACAGACTGCGACACTGACCCAGAACAACGTACATCTCCCCAGCCTCTATACTGGCTGGGCTTACTGGTGCACAGAGCAGCTCTCTTTGAAAAGCTTCCAGTCGCTGAGCTAGAAAATGTGTGGATGTGATGTAACCACCGACAGCTGGCAACTTGACTGTGCTCCAAAAGTCTGAAGGAGGCAGAAAGGAGTGGGGATCTGGAGAAACAATATTTAGGGTGGAAGTCATCGCAGCATTCTAAAAGGAAACTGAACCGATGAGTATTTTCATCTGAATGGCACAACCCCCAGGGCACCAATATGGGGCCTCTCATGATACCAGAGAGAAGGCTGGGCTGAGCTCAGATGCACACAAGGCTGGCCAAGCAGGAAATGAATGACCCTCATCAGGAATGCTTGCTGATTAACAATAACCCGGTGGGTCTGGTTCATAAGGGCTGTGTTTACAGCATCGCACAGCACTGCGAGCTTGAGAAAAGTCAGAAAGACAAACCAGACTATGTCATAAAGAAATTCAAAGCAATGTGTCAAGCAAGTTAGCCTACGAGTGGCCTGTACTGACGACACTGCTGCTTAATGAAGCATCCCAGCGGCTCAAGGGGCTTCTGTTGTCACTTTTGTTATTGCAGGAGACTCAGCCCCTTCCATCCGTAACAGGGTTCCCTGTTATACAGACCTGGGGGTCCGCTGCCTAAACCCCTTAAAGCTGGATGCTGCTTGGGCCAAACCTCACTTCTCTCATTCAGCAACAGATGCACATGGACATGCAGATAAGGGGAGTTTTGGGGGTTCAGGTCGGCAGAGGACGCCTGAGTACAGAAGGGACCTGAGCACTAAACCACTCTCACTGAGAAAGTCCTGAATTCCAGATAACATTGGAAAAGCTGTGCCTAGTTTCCTGTCCTTGATTTTTAAATATCGTTCCTCTAATCCCTATTTCCAAGGCTTCCTAAACAACATGAGGCTCTCCATCACTTCTACAGGGCAGACTCTCATCTATTTAGGCCAACAGAACATCCAATAATTCCACCTTCTCTGTGAATGCATAGGAGGCAGGCAGGGTATGGGGTGCAATTATGAAATGTCACCTAAGGAAGATTTAGCTGAGAATGAAAAGTCTTAGAGACTGTGAGCTATTCACTGCCACTAACAGCAGCCTGACTCCAAAAGCCGGCAGTAAACTGTAACCATAACCATGAAGGACAGTTCCTACCTACAGTCACGTATCTTGGGATTCCATGCCAAGGGGGAGACGAGAATAAAGAATGAGGCAAAGGGATTTCCAAATCAACTGAGAGGGCCCCCAACAGGACACTTTGGGGAGCACAGTGATATCTGTTCAAACACTGCCCCAGCTGCTGGAGCCATGGGTGGCAGGGGCACCTGTGCACTTGTTGGAAAAACTGACTTTTCTATTACCTCAGCTGAGGAGATAGACCATGTGATCACCAAACACTGAAACCACACATGAGCAGCCAGAGGTACCCACCTGGCCTGAGGGTGGCAGCTCAGAGACTCATGGCCAGGCTTGAGAAATGAGTTGAGCCCGAGCCTCTGCCTGGGAAGTCTCGACCCCAAGATGCAGGGCAGCATGGAGGTGGGCACTGGGGCCGAACAGTCACAGAGGTGTGGAGGCAGGAGCACCCACCACTGCCAGCCAAGCCTCGTACAAACCAAAAGCACGGGCAGGAGAATGGGGCATGGCAGTGTGACGAGAAGAGGGAGGTCACGTGACAGAGAGGAGCCGTCATGAGCTGAGAGGGGCATCTCCGCTCCAATGTACCAGCTCCCTAATTCAGTCCCCAAATAGCTCCTCTGTCTTTTCCCCCCTATTCTTGGGAGTCTGTGGGATTGCTTGTATAGTCCTGTAAGTAACCCCCTAATTTATCTGAGAAGGATTCTGTTTGTTTCAACTAGACAGAGCCAACCAAAGCCAGGTTACATAAAAAAATGTTCCCTGTCCTGCTTCAGACAGAAATCCCCTTAATTGCTCTGTATACTCTAGATTTCATCCTCACTCCTTTACGAAGAAAAGGAGGACCATATTTTGCTACATTTTCATTTTCTCAAAGCCCAATAATTTACAAATATACCCTTTAGTGGGGAATCTCATATTTCCAAATTTACTCACTAACTGAATGTTAAATCCATATAACACACCACCACCAACGTTTGTGTGAGGGTTTGGGTAGCTTTTATGTGCAGTATCAAAAAATAAACATAACTCAGTTTTCATAAAAATAAAAATGCTGGGAACCTGGCTACGGGGAAGTTTATTTCGGTTGCTAAACAAACCAAGTGGCTCTGCAGATCAGAAAAATGAATTTAGTCCTAAAAATGTCAAACATGTCGCATGCAGATACAGCTTAGCTTGGGGACAGTTTCTAACAATGGTGTTATAATCGATGGCAAAGATTTTAGCATTCTTTATGCAATAACAATTGTTTAACTGCCAAAATGCCCCTAAACAGCAGATGAGTTATGGAGCTTGTGTCCAATTTCTCTTTTATTTTACATTTGCTTTTGCCCATATTTGCCTCTAGCCAATGGTGATTGGTTAAGGAGTCTGTGGTCGATTTCTGAATTGCCTGTAATGTGGGTCTATTACCCACAAATGTGAGATTGGACAGTCAATGGTGACAAAGTTTCCGATTCGCTTTCCCTTACAGCCTGAGCAGCACAGCTCTGATCATACAGACATTCACATTCAGCACAAAGGACAGCGACAACAGGGGGCCATGGAATATACGTTACTTCTCATCTGTGCATTGGTGCGTTTTAAGACTTAAAGTTTATCCCGTCTTGTTTCTCCCAAGCTGAATGTGACCAAGAGAAAAATCAGTTGGGTGCAGCTGAGAGATTGTTTTTTTTAATCTAGTGATCTAATTCAATTCAGCCCCATCCCCTAAAATAGGAACTGAGGATACTCTACCTAAGAAGGCTTCCTTAATTTCAGTCTTGTCTGTTCGCCGGATAATTTTCACCACACAAATAACGGCCAAGGGCGTGAGGAAAGAAATTGCCTGGAAGAGATAACAAATAATCCCTTATGAGGAGAGCGGCTTGCCATCAGAAGGCTGATTGATCATTAGTTCCAGTTAGCTTCATTTAGGCTCACCAGTGGAATGATCTTACTGAACTCCTGACCTCAAACAAAGAAGGATGGTTTGTATCTGTCCTTAAAGACTCCACAGACTTGAAAAATTGGAGGTCTGGTTATAATGTGGGTTATAATTGATTTGTAATTGCTGGGAGCCATGTTTAAAATGGTGGCTTTTTAAACAGAAGAGACGAGTCTATAATTATGATGATTCATGGCTGCCAGTAAGCCCCCTCATGTCCTTCCCTGCAGAAGGGTGGAAGAACTGCCAGCCTCCCAGTCCCCAGCTCTCTGGCAACACGGGAGTACGTAGGACTTGCTTAAAGTCCTTCAGTTCACTCCTTCTTGGTGCTCTTTTGTTGAATGTCATTTCTTTGGCAAAGCAGAGGTCAGTCCTTTTGCATGAAGTCTCTCTTCTTCCTTTCCTCCATCCCCTTTCCTCCCCTGACCTAAAGCACACAGAAGTGCATTACGTGGTTAGAGAACCAAGATGGTGGGATTCAGATGCAAAAAGCAACACTCATTACAGAACACGCTATGAGGCAGGAACTATGCTAGGCGCCATCAGGTACTAGAGTCTCTTAAATCCTCACGATGGCTCTGTGACTCTCTTTACCAGGCTTGGGGACTCAGCAATGTGCCAAAGGAGGCACAGCTTGTGGGTAGCATGGCCCATCTTTTGAGACCAGGTTGTCTACCTCCCGCATCTGGTCTTTCTCCAGCATTCTATAATTAGTAAGTTGTCTGCAACATTCCAACAACCAAGTAAAGGATATTTATGTTACTTCCTTATGGTTATAACATCTCAGGATACCAATATCAGAAGGGACTATCTCACGAATCCACAAGTGACCTCATAGTTAGTGGTATGAGGGGTGGAGTTGTGATTCACTATGGATCAATACTGTTCACACTTGTGGAAATCTCTACCTGGGCTCTAACGCAATGTCAACTTTTGGAGAGGGGCTTCCTAGTAGAACTAAGGCACGGCTAGGGGATACTTTTCTAAAAACAGAATTCATCCAAGTGAGCATGGTCCTTCAAAATAATTGACGAGGTTCTACATACTTACTATAACCAGACCAGTGGAGCTGAAAACATCTTGGGGATCATGCTTTGGGAACTGTCTTCAGAGACAGTGCATGAGACATAAGAACCCCTCTCCTTACTCATGGGCTTCCTTCTGACCACAAATGGTAGTTAACGAGCTTGATGAGCCTCCTTATCAGCTGTGGCCCTTGTCCCGTGAGGGTATTTGGAAGAATGTGGCATAGGACTAAGAGTAGCTGCAGGACAGGAGATGCAGAACTAAAGCTGACAAGCAGACAATTTGCTCAGAGGCAACTCAAAAGGCAACACTCACTCACCTGAAAGAGGTCCAGGAAGCCTGTGAAAGTGTCCCCAAGTGCCTGGGTGGCTGTCACACCTGAATAGCTGCAGGGCTGTGACAATGCTGAGTCCCTCGGTATGCATACAGGACAGGTCTGGACAATCTACATTTTGTAACAAGTACCTCAAATGATACTGATGCTAGTGGTGTCTGAGAGGCCCTGGGTCAGAGTTTTGGCTCACACATTCAGTGTTTAAAGAGTGAGGACTGAAGCCCCTGCCCACTCAAGTTCAAAGTTACCGTCAGCCTTGCAGAAGTCCTTAGTTAGCTCCTTCTTTCCTCTTACTCTAGGCGCCGTAGACCAGGCCACTGCTTCCACACAGGAGAAAGCAACTCACTGATCATGAACAGCATTTCCCCACCATCAGTCAAGCCTTAAATATGAGAACAACACAGAACTGAAGCAAACCTTACGAGACAATCCCAGACAACATACTCTATGGTTAGACAGAAAGAAAATCCCAGAAAAACAAGAGTTGGAAAGATTTTTCCAAAGAGCTTCCAGAGGCTGAGTGGGGAGTATGTCAACCAGACAGGAGATGGGGCACCACCCAGGAGACCCACTGATCAAAGCGCCAGACTGGGAACCCAGTGGCTCCAGGCTTGTGGCTTGATGGCCACGGGGGTCTCTCTTAGGCCTGCCCCCTGGTTCAGCTCTCCTGTGGGTCCCCACCCACACTCGCCCAACCAGACTGCACTTAATTTAACTGCTTCTTGGGCAAACAGCACCCAGGAGGACCCAGACGCCCCACCTCACGAGCTTCACAGGCGAGGGAATGCAGCCACCAGACACAGAGTCACAGCCCCCACCCGAGTGGCCGCAGCAGAAAGGTCTGCATGTGACTGTGTGATGGTCTCTCCTCTCATCCTAACGGCATTTGGGCTCAGGTCTCATTTGTTCTTCCCAGAAACGTATCCTAACAGATATCCTAATGGCAGCACCGTCCTCCAGTCAGGACAGTGAAAGACATAGTCACGTTTATCATCTGCCCCTTTGTTACAAATATTTTTCAACTTAAAGCTGGAATTAAGAGATGAACTCCAGGAGCCAACACATTAGGAAAACAACTTCCTCCTGCGGCAAAAGCACCTCAGCACCGAGTAAAAGAGAAATGAAGAGAGAATTAGCACCCCACTTGCACTCAGCCATCAGACGGAATCAAACCCATTGCCACAGTTCTGACCGAATCCTTGAGAAGCCGCTGTGCTACCACCTGAGCCGTGGAGGAGATGCAGATGGACTCAGAGATGAAGATGGAGGTTGGGGGTGGTTACTTCTATCTCCAAACAGGGATGGAGATGAAGGACCAAAATGGGCAGGAAATTTTCCCATGGTATTGTTTTTTGCTTAGGTTAATGTTTCCATGACTTAAGAATAAAAGTTTGAAAATCCTAGGTGTGAGCCCAGCGTACAAAGACAGTGAATGGCTACTGCGTATTACATGGGACCCGAGAGAGAACAGAACAAGGAACTCCAACCAATCACTGCCGCGGGAGGCAGGGAATATACTGAACTCTCTCTATCCTGAGGTTTCCCCACTAATTATGAGTACCAGCCTGCTAAATGTATACACATATTGGATAACGAGGGCAAACATGTTCTCAGAACTTACTAAGGACCATAGTCTGTTTTACCACTTCACATAAATTAACTCCTTCAATCCTCACAGCAACCCTATGAAGTAGGCTCCTGACTCAATGGGTAGGAAACAAAGGCACAGAGAGGTTAAGCAACCTGCTGAAAGTCACACAGCTAATAAGTACTAAACTGGAGATTTGCACCCAGACTAAATCAAGCTCAGCGCTTTTGACCACAGTGTGATAGCAGTTCTCACTGTGGAAAGTTAGAAGCATTAATAAAACATGGTAAATGCCTTTTCTTTGAAGTGGACTTGGAAGTAAAGAGGTTCATTTCCAGGGACATGAGTAAGTCATAGAAATGTGAGTGACACAGTCATGGACTAAGCACCTACTATGTGTTAGGAGCTTTCCCCACATTTGTCTAATCCTCTCACTACTCTGTAAATATTATTGAATGGAAACATTTTCCGTCTTGTACAGATAACAAGACTACAGCTCAGAGAGACCGTGAACACACAAGGGCATGCAGCTAGTGGGACTAGGGCGCCCCCAACCAGGCTGCCATGCTGCTGGGGTGATCGCCTTGGCCTAACAGCCCCATCTTACAGATGGGGAAACTGAGGCTGAGATAGATCTTGTATTAAAGAACCTTTTGTAAACTACTAATTAATTATACTACCCAGAGCCCGCACATAAATCATTAAACAGGATCTGGAACGCGTGGTTTTGCATGCGGCTCGTCCACAGGCTGGAAACAGGGCTCCACAAGGGGAAATGTGAGACACCAACTCTGGTTAGAGAGCTCGGTTCAAGCCCCAGCTCTGACACTTATCAGCTCCATGACCTTGAGCAAGTCACTTAACCTCTTCACCTTTGGGTCTCGGCTTCCTCATCTGTACAGTGAGTATAATAATAACATCTACAGTAAATATTGTTGCTAGCATTTACATTTGCCACCAGTTTCTGAATGCCAAGTATGTGCCACACACTAAGAGAAGTGTTGTAAGTCGTGGGTAGATGTTTTCCTAAAGCCACAGGAAGAAACTGGGGGACACCTATGATTCCTTCAGTTCCATACTTCAGTCTTCCCTGTTCTTCAAGGGCTTTCTGTTGTTTGATGCTCTCGACATTCGGGGAGGGGGAGGGCAGTGTTGTTAAAGACCCCCTTTTACAGATAAGGAAACTGAGGCACTGAGAGGAGAAGTGATTCTCCCAATGCACAGAGCTAGTCGGTGGCAAAGCTGGGAGCTGACCAAGGCCGTCCACACTGCAGCCCACGCCAACGCCCCCCAGAGTCCAGCAGAGAGTCAACACCCAGTAAAGACTGGCTATTGGTGACCGTGTCATTATTTCCCAGGAAGTCTGCTAACACATGACCCAAGCTACTCAAGGGGTACCAGGACCCTTGACCCAGCACATGGGAAGAAAGCTTTCTAAGCTCCAGCCCCCCTGTGTCCTCAGGTCTGAGTAAGAGGGCAACTGTGAGTACAGGTAGGCAGTCGGGGACAGGAAGAGCGTAATCCGTCCACGTACCTTGCCACGCCCTACATAACTGACATCCCCAACAAGGGCCCTGCCTTGTGCATCCACCAATGAAACCAACCCAGGAAGAGCCATCAGTGCTCCACCATCGCTACATCCCGAAAGTGGGTCACCCCCACGCGCTGACGCATAGTCCCGCGCTGCCAGGAGGCTTCTGGGAATCAACAAGGCTTGGAGCATCATGTGTGAAGGGGGGAAGGGCATGAATGTGCCAAACATTTTAACCACCAAAGGGGTCTATGCAGAGCACCCTGATATTAGGATGTCAGGCAGAGAAGAGCTTGTCACTGGGGTTCATTCACATCAGACAAAACAAGGGGCCCAAAGTGACTTCATCTCCAGAACTTGACAGAAAGGCGTGCTGCGAAGTGCTTGGAAAGACAGCCCCGGACAGGAAGACACCTGGAGACGGCTCTGCTGTGGGTAAACACTCACAGCCCTCCACAGAGGGAAGAGCTGTCTAAGGCTTTCAAAAGCACCTGAAAAGGAAACTGTCCATCACAAGCCAGCTTCTTCTCTTCTCCTTCCCTCCTCCCCCAAACTGACTTTATTTCTGTCTTCCTCAGAAGCGTCCTATGCCAGAACAGAAAGCCGTTTTATCACATCAACACAACATCAGTAACAGTCTATGAAAATGAATCTTCTGGACATGTCATGGCCTGAGCAAAAAGAGACAAGGACAGAGGATAGGTCTTGGGTGGATGCTTTTAAAGCCAAGGGAAGAAACTGAGGACACCTATTATTCCTCAATGCCGTACTTCGTTGCATTTATTCTTCTAGGGCTCTCCTGTGATGCTGGGCCGTCCATCTCATGTTCACGTCTGCGACCCCACTAAGCTCATAACCATCTTATTCAGCTTTGTACCTCGACTACCCGGCACTGTGCTTGGCTCAAGGCGGGTGCTTCCTAACTGTCTGTTGAATTCAGTAATAATGCACTAACCCGAAGCTGTCTGCAGTATGCTTCTATCCTGCCTCCCTCTGCCCGCTTCCCGCGGGGCCCTTTCTCTCCTGTTATCTGCACCTTTACACACCTGCTCTTCTAGGCGTAGCACGCTGCTCACCAGCTCTCCACATAATCCCAGCCTCCAAGGAGGCTTCAGAGCTGAATGGCTCTGGGAAGGTCTGCACTCTGGCAGCCGGCGTTCAGATCCTGGTCCAGCCACTGCCGGACTGTATAACCCTGGACAAGTTGCTAAATCTCAGGACAGTTTCATGTTCTCCACTGAAATGGTGGGTTAACAAAAGTGCTGACCTCAAGGGATTATCTGAGATGCTGGTTTCAAAGTGATGAGCACTCAAGAGATGGTGGTGGTGGTTGTTACGACCATGATGATGGTGAGGAGGACAACGACAATGACACTCCCTAAAAGCTCACCTTCGCCTCTCCTCTGGCCCTCTCCACATTCTATTCTGCTTTAAAGTACCATCTCCCCCAGCATCCTGCAGGGTCCCTGAGGGTGTACCCCAAATCTGATTGGACCTCCCATCACCTGTAGCTCCTATGGCTTTCCTGATCCACAGCAGGCTCTGGAAGAGTTCCCTGAATGCACAAGGACATGACTACTGCAGACAACAGAGTGCGCTGGACAGCAACACCAAATACCAACTGAGCGACCCCTCTACACCAAAAAGGAGGATTTCAAAGAGGCTCTGAAAACCCCTAATTCTCAGGAAGGAACCACGACCTCTTCTGAATAAGGGAGCAGCTGATGGCTTGGGGACTTCCAGGAAACGTTAAGTCAGACTCAGCACGTGTGGAAACAATTCTCAGCCCTCTCCCTGGTCAACAGGAAGCCAGAGTGAGCAAGGGAAACAAACTCTCAGAGTCTGAAGGTCCAACCACACACCCAGCGTTCTTGTTCACAGATATCTTCGCCTCAGCTGACAGTGCCAAAGACAGAAAATGCGACTTAGGTCCTTTCTGGTGGTCTTATTAACATTTACTCTGCACTTTACTTAATCCCCTAAGCATCATCTGATACTGTTTGTGTGACATTTGACCAGGTGGCATCTCTAACACTCTCACTCTCTCTCTCTCTCTCTCTCTCTCTCTCTCTCTCTCTCTCTCTCTCTCTCTTTCTCTCCCCCCACCCCAAGAAACACTAACTCCCCAATAACCAAACATCAGGGTTCATAGCAGCTACCTTTAAAAAAACATTGTGGTTACAAAGTTAGAAAGTTCGCCTTCAGATTCAAACATTCCAACCAAAAGTACAGGAGACCCCAGGATTGTTTCATTATTCATTATTGATTCAAATAATGAAATTTGAGCTTTCTATTTTTTTATAAAACAGTGAAAATATATGTTCTGTTACATTCTTCTAGAAACACCCTGAAGGTCTTAAAAGACCAAAAGCAGACAAATGATACCTTACATTAAACTCTCAATAAAACCCAGGAAAACGGATCTCATTTATGTGGTGACAAAGTATCTTTCCTCTTCGTGTTACAGGTATTATAAAGGTATCTATTGCTTTCCTTCTGTTATTACAGACCCCACTGAATCTTGTAACCAAATGAATGAAATTCATCAACTACTATTAAGGAAACAAAAGGCTGAACTTATTCCATCGGGAGATTAGTGGGCATGAGTCAGTATTTGGGGCTGAATACCCTTCTAGTCTCTGAGAACCACGGCACTGAATAACTCCTTTACTGCCCCCTGCCCAGCATGGCCAACATGTAAATGTGCTCCTATGTGTCTGTCTGCTCCCAGAATATTTGTGGCGTTTGTAGCCAGACTTCAAAACAATTCATTGTTCACATAAATCTAGGACATAGCCACAAATTTCTCACATTATCCTATATGAACATTCATCTCCAAATGGTGTTTTACGGCACATGAAATGTGAAATCTCTGAAGAACGGGGATAAATGTAAACAGAAGCACCCCCACTCCCCCACCCCATTAAAGCCATGGAGTAAATTCCTTGGACACACACTGGTTCCTTTATTTCTAAGATTTATAGAAGATGTGAGTTACAGCCGAAATGGAAAAAGTCTCATTTTAGTACTCAAGTGTTAGGCAATGGTCTACTCATAACCACCCTAATTTTTCAGTTCCCCTGAGATTGATAAAAATCAAGTTTAATTCCAGTAGAAAAGCAACTATTAAAAAGCAATTAAAATAACATTTTAATGCTAGTATTCTGGGCACTTGGGGGGAGTTTGCAGATACAAAGGACTTTCCAAGCATCACTAATTAATAAGAGGTCCTGCGTAAAATCAGAGGGGTTTCTTCCAAACATGCAAAAATATTTCTCGTGTGCTCGATGGAAGCTTTGGAAGTCATTTCAGGTCCCAGAGGCATGAGACACAGTGGCTGGTCAACAGGAACAACTTTCCAGCTCCGAGGCTGTCCATCCAAAAGTCACAGTCTTGCTCCGAAACAAGGGGGAGCTTAAATATTCCCTCTGCTACAGAAAGGCCTGATGGCAATTCCCCAGGACCCATTAGCATCAGCAAGGAGGACAGGGCAGCCTTGTGGCTGAGAGCTGCGCTCCGAGCAGGCTGCTTGGACGCGGTTCCTGGCTCTGCTCCTCACTAGCTGTGAGGAAAAGCTCCCTTATCTCTCTGGAATACAGTTCTGCATCTGCAAAAGGTGGGCAGTAATGACACTTCTGCCCTAGGATGTTGGGTGACACTCAATGAGACAATCTTTCTGAAGCAATTAACAAAGCGGAGTTAGAGGTTGCCATTGTCAAGGGGCAAGGTGAAGGAAGTAAAAATAATCCCAATATATCCACCAGCTATGTGGCTGCTTGCCCATTTATTCTTGAAGCCGAGAGGCATGGGACACTAGCCAGGGGCTGGGTCACACTGGTTATCTCATCATCGGTGGTCAACTGAGCAGCTAAAACCAGAAAAGTGGTTCGAGCGATCTGCGGTGCCTGAGTTTGGCAAAATGGAGCCTCATCTTCAAAGAAGAAGGAAAAGGGAAATCTTGTTCACCCTTTTCAGTTTCTAGTCTTATTTTATACTGTAAATATTTGGAAAGAACTCAGCACAGCTCAGGTAGGCAGGTCCCTTCTCTTTCCAGAGTCGGGCAATTACCACTTCTCACATGACCAAGCAGTGCCCATCATGATTTGGATCCGACTTTTAATTTGATGGACTGCTCATCTTCTCTTTCTTTCAGGCTGCTTGCCATCTTCAGAAGGGGTTAGAAAAGCAGACATGAAAACTCATTCAGTTCATACTTGGGAGAGTGGTCAAATCAGCCATGAAATCATGGTACTTACAAACATGAGGCGGGTAGGTATGTTGTCTGATTGCACCAGAGGATTTTTATAGAGCCAGATCTCTTCTGGCTGGATGACTCTCTGGAATGGGTCCAAAAACTCTGTGAAACTGAAACAAGACAAAGAAAGATGCATGAGAGCTGAGCAGTAGGTGGTTGCCCTTACTTCCTGAGAAGACGTGTCCTGCACCCCCTCAGGTGGAGAACCCAGCCCCTGGGGAAGAGGAAGGAGACAGCAGGCTGCCCCCACTAGTGGTGCTCAGTCAGGTCCAACTGAGGAACCATCGAAAGAATTACTGAGACTTTGTAGAATCTTATGTCACCACCTGCCAGCAAGGACCAATTCTAGGTAAATGAGAACAGCTGTGAGGGTAACATACACAGGTCCTAAGAACTTGGGGTCCCACGTGAAAGTACAGAATGGTGGCTCACACCAGAGCAAAGCAAGGCTACAGCACAGTCTCTGGGAACAAAATGGACTTGAGTTGGAGCAAAGGTGAGGGAGCAGCTGGCACCACCGGGAGAAGAACTGGTGGCGACCTTTCCTTCATGTTACCCTGAGGGTTCCCTGCCACCCTCACCACCAATAGGGGTCAGAGTAAGAAAGAAATGCCTCCAAGTGAAGACAGAAAGTTAGAAAAGGAGGAAAACGCAGAGGAAACAAGGAAGGGAAAGGGAAATGAGGGCCATTCTGGGTCAACTATCTGACACCATTCACAAAAATTGACTCAAAATGCATTAAAGACTTAAATACAAGATCTGAAACCATAAAACACACAGAAGAAAACACGAATGAGAAGATTGTGGACATCAGTTTTGTGGATTTGACTCCAATGGCAAAGGAAACAAAAAAACAAACACATCAAGTGAAAAAGTTTCTGCAGAGCAAAGGAAACCATCAACAAAACAAAAAGGCAACCAATCGAATGGGAAAAGATATTTGCAAATAACATTCCCAATAATGGGTTAATATCCAAAATATATAAAGAACTCATACAGCTTATAACAACCACAACAACAAAACAACCAGATTAAAAAATAGGCAGAGGATCTAAATAGACATTTTTCCAAGGAAGAGATACAGGCGCATGAAACAGGCACATGAAAAGATGTTCCAAATCACTAATTATTAGGGAAGTGCAAATCAAAACCACAAATGAGATATCGCCTCACACCCATTAGAATGGCTGTCATCAAAAAAGACAAGAAATAACAAATGTTGGTGAGGATGTAGGGATCCTTGTGCACTGCTGGTGGGATGGTACACTGGTGCAGCCACTACGGAAAATAGCATGGAGAATCCTCAAAAAATTAAGAACAGAACCACCAGGGGATCCAGCAATTCCCCTTCTGGCTATTTAGCTGAAGAATATGGAAACACTAATTGGAAAAGATACATGCACTCCTATGTTCACTGCAGTATGATTCACAATAGCCAAGAGACGGAAACAACCTAAGTGTCCATCAACGGATGAATGGATAAAGAAGAGGTGGTATATATTAGTATAATGGAATATACTCAGTCTTACAAAAGATGAAATGTTGCCATTTGCGACACCATGGATGGACGCTATGTGAAACAAGTCAGACGGAAAAGGACAAAAACCATACGATGTCACTCATATGTGGAACATAAAAATAAATAAACAAACGAAACAAAACAAAAACAGAGTCACAGTTACAGACAACAGACCAGTGGTTACCAGAGGAAAAGGGGGTGGGAGGCGGGCCAATGGGTAATGGGGGCGAATGGATGGTGATGGATGGAAACCAGACGTTTGGTGGGGAGCATGCTATCATGTATACAGATACTGAATTATAATGCTGTACACCTGAAACGTATATAATGCTATTAACCAATGTTGCCTCAATTTAAAAAAAATTAAATAAAGATATCTAACGGGTCATAAGGTATCATTTATTAATTGTTTCAAAGAAAAAAGCTATTTAATGAGACTGCGTAGGTGTGAATGCAATGTTTTCGTCAACGCTATCGATAAAATCTGATTCAGCAGCGAGTGCCAGTCTAGCCTTAAAATAACTGGCTTCTTTCTCCACCACAAGCATTGCTGACTGTTACCTACTGTCAACATTATTGCACTTACCAGGGACTCAACGCTAAAAACCAAAATGTCTAAACTGTATTGGTCAAAATGTTTTGATGTGAAAAGCATGGAGCTACGACTGCAGGAAACCCATCATTTTCTTCCAGGAAAATTATAATGGTCCAAAGTCAGTTAACATGTGGTTGGATTTTGATCCAAGACACACTTCTTCAACTTCCTTATTGTTTGAATTGGACAGTTATCTTAATCTAACAGCACCTTAATTTCTCCCTGGCAAAGCAAGGACAATGTGACTTGTTTTCTCCTTAGTTTTCTGATGCTATGGCTTCAAGCACTTGAAAAAAACACACTATGAGAACTCCAAGATGTTATTCTAACATCATGCTGGACAATTCTCTTTTTAATTTGTACAGTTCATACACGGTACACGGTATAGATGCTTAAATCTTCCTTAGACCAGTTCTCTCTCTCTCTCTCTCTCTCTCTCTCTCACAGACACACACACACACACACACACACACGGATATACACACATACATCAAGCCCAAACTTAACTGAACGGAAGGCAAGCAATGTTCAAAGATACAGAGAAGCTAATCCACTGAAGTTAACTGACAGAAAAGCAGCAAAGGGAGAGTAGATGTTAACAGAAAATGACAAGCAGGCAAAACGCTAAAGTAGAAGTGAAGCCAAAGTAACACATAACAGATAAAACATCTCAGGGTTCCCCTTTTCCCTCCTGGTGGACCTTGGCCGCCAGTTACTCCTTCATGTGAAATTGCAGAAACACGGCCTCCTCCCTTCCACTGGTCACCCGAACCTTCCCCTGCCAGCAGTGGACGCAATTTCAGAGGCACACACTGCACCGTGGGGGCCTATAAGCCTTTGGCCAGCCTGGCATCAAATAAAAACATCATCTGGCCCCTCAGAGGATCGCCAGACTGGGGCTGGTTGGGGCAACATTGACAGTGGTGACAGATTCTCTCCCCTCCCCACCCCCGACCCCCCCTCCAGGATCCATATCTGCTCATACAGAAAGGAGAACACTAGGGGACACACAATGAACAGTCATCGTAGCCCACGTTGGTTAAGAACTGGCTTGGGACGCCAGAGGGCCCCAGTTCAGATCCCACATATGAGGGCCAGTGACACTGCCCTTTACAGCTAAGATGCTGAACAACAGCTCAACCTGGAGCTGGGCTGCCATGAGTCGCTGGCGACGGCGTAGGCTGCAGCCCCTGTGGCAGTGGGCTGCCATGGGCTACCGTGTGTAGCCAGCAGCCAGTGTGAGCGGCCAGCAGCCGCAGTGAGCGGCCGTCCAGAAGCCGGCAACTGATCTGTCTCGCCCGGGAAGAGCGCAATGATGGTGCAAACTTGGGCCAGTGAAGCAATGTCCTCCACAACTAGACTAAAGAAAAAAAAATGACAGCAACTTGTCTGTTCCCCTTCCCCCAATTCCCCAGCACTGTTCCCCTCCCCCAATTCCCCAATAAAAATCTTTAAAAAAAAGAATAACCAGATCATCATCACTCTTGCAAAGATACAGCAGCACAGAGCAGGATATAAGGACCACAGCAGAGCATCAACTCCAAAACAGCATCAGGGATTCTTGCCTGCTTTTGATCACAGGGCTTAGAGCAGTGCCTGGCATACAGTAGATGCTCAATAAATATTTGTTGAATCAAAACTAAACAAATAAATCCATGGCAGCTGTTTCAGTAAAGATCCAATCTTCGGCCACATGGACTCCTAAGTCAGAGGCTGGCAGCTGGCTGCCCCTGGACTGAATGCAACCTGCTGCTGTGGGGATGTGGACTGCTTTGTGTTTTTAAAAAAATGTGTAATTCATGGCCACTATTTAGAAACCAGGAGCTCTTACAGCACGATCTGAATTTCTGGCTTCCGCTGAAGAATTTGGTCTGGCCACCTTGTGACCGCATCCCTCCAGGGCAACAGACAGTCCAAGGAGCTGAGAGGATGTGCCCACTTTGGACAGGGCAAAGTCCTGTCCCGGGTCCTGCCCACCCATGTGTGCTTGTGACACCCCATCCTGACTGTGCAAGGTGACATCTGTGCTCCTCTCTTGTGGCTGCTTCAGGTGGTTGCTGGTGGATCTGCGAGTCCCTAGGACGCCCTTAGACCCCCTCTATGAAGACAGTTCCCCCTGGGGGCAAGTGTGTGTCTCTCGTCTCAGGGAGCCTGGCTTTGCTGGGCGCTCATCTGCTAAGAGGTTTATTAGGACTAAGTGGTCCACAGCAGTTGTGTGTTCAGCTGTGCCCCTCCCACACCACCAGCACCTCCACTTCCGGGCTGAAAGGCCAATGTGCAGACCTTGCTCTGCTCCTCATGTGTCCCATGGCACTAGTGAGAACTGGGTTTCATACATCACCGACTGCTGCATGGCCCCTCATTCACACAGAAAATGAGATGCCATGTCATCTGCAGAGACCTCCAGAGGGAGAGAAGGGCGGGAGGGAAGAGGCGGGAGGGAGGACCAGCTGCCCCACCTGCCAGGGGCCTGCCAGGCACTTCTTACCCCTTAACGCAATCACTCCTTACAACTGAAAAGTAGGCACTGTTATCCCCACTTTCCAGAGACAGCAGCTGAGGCTCACAGAGGTTTCTTGACCTGCCCAAGGTCATTCAGCTAAACCAGCAGTGAAAACTGGAATCCAAACTCAGGCCTTCTAACCAAACCCCTGGGCTATTTCCACTGCCCCCATTTTGGGGAACATGAGCAAAAGCACATGGAGGTGGGAGCCCATGAGTGGGCAGCAGACAACTCAACCCAGTGGAGGGGACGGTGGGAGGACGCGGGTCTGCTCAGGTCATACAGGGACGCGTCAAAAGCCCTGACTCCATCACTGGTTACTTTGTAATTGTAGGAAAGCCACTCGCTACACACAGTTCTGGGCACTTTAAATGCACTGTATATCTTTTCAACCTCACAACCCCTATGGAGTGAGTATCACTAGTGTTACCCCCATTTTACAGATGGTCATGCTGAGGGCTCTCAGAGGCCACACAGTCTTAGTGCAGCCAGGTCTCAGAGCCCACGCACATACTCGCTAAGTGGTCCTGCCTCATCAAGGGGAGGTGCGCACAAAGGGCCCCATGGTCACATCAAGGGGTCAGCTGATCTTTTTAAGGAGCAGTTGGGAAGAAGCAAGAAAACTTTAGAGAAACTGAAAGAAAGCCACTCAGATGGAATTGGGTGAGGCCATCCTGATTTGAGGCCGTTGGCAGCACGAGGTGGATCTATGTCGGGCACGACAAGTCCGCAGACGGAAGCCCTGGTCTTAACTGGGCCACCAAGCGCCTCGTGACCTAGCACATGGCATGCGCATCTCTAAACCTGGGCGTCTCCATTTGTAAAATGCTCGGGGCGGCCTCGAAGCAACACTATTTAATGACTCTTAGGGTTTGCAGAGCTTCGAAGAACAGAGCAGAGCAAGAACACTGTGGAGCGCTGGTTCCCAGCCCCGGCGGCCTGTTACACTCACTCCAGGAACTTTTAAAAGTATCGCTGTCCTTGCTGGCTCCAGCCCAATTAAACCAGGATCTCTGGGCGTCTGGGGTGGCGCCCCATGCAGGAGGCAACTCCAGAGGTCAGCGGGACACATCTCTTTATTCTTTTCACTTCTCCTGTTCTTTTTCTAATTTGGATTTTCTTTCTCATTTTTTGTCTTTACCTCGTTTATCTCCCTGCTGAATGAAATCAACAGTGGTCATTTTTAAAGTGTGACAAGGACTCCACAGTATCTGGCATCAAGAAATGTGCACGTTTTGAGTTGCACCCCTGAATCCTTCTACTTTATGGGGACTCCCCTTCTGAAGGAGGCTCTGATGGTTGTGAGCTAAGCCAGAGGGCAGGACTCTCTCTGTCTGTGCCATCTGTCCTGGGCTGAAACTGGCCTGGGCTGGCAGTAGGTCCCTAAGGCTTGGAGGCCACTCCCAAAGGGGACTAGAGACTGGGTTTGGGGAGCAGAGACAAAGGGCACCACTCACTGCAGTCCTCACTCGGAGGGAGGCCGGACTCCCAAAGCGCTGCAGAGTTTTGTAAACGTTCGCTGAGCCCGGAGGCCGTGCCAGGCACTGGGATCCAGAGCGGACAAGGCACAGCCCCTGCCCTCAGGGCGCTCACCGTCTAGAGGGACCGTCCAAGCTTAAAACCGGCTGCGATCAGTTCCTGCCGCCGCTGTAACAAATGACCACAAATGTAGTGGCTTCAACAACACAAGTTCTAGAGGTCAAAAGTCTGATGCAGGTCTCACTGGGCTGAGATCAAAGGGGCAGCAGGGCTGCATTCCGCTCCAGAAACTAGGGGAGAATCCGCTTCCTTGTCTAGTCCAGCTTCTAGAAGCTGCCCTCATTCCTTGACTTGTGGCCGCTTCATCTGCAAAACCACAGCAGGCCGAGTCCTGTTCACGTTGCATCTCCCGGACCTTCTCTTCAGCCTCTTCTTCCACTTTTAAGGACCCACGTAGTTAGGCTGATCCCACCCAGGTGATCCAGGAGACCCTCCCCATCTCCAGGCCAGCTGATCAGCAACCTTAGTTACGTCTGCAAGCTGAATCCCCTAGGCCAGGTGAAGTGACATATCCACTGGTTCCAGGGATTGGGCTGTGGACGTCTCTGGGGGAACGTTATTCTGCCACACACTGGCCACTTACGGAGCTCGGTCAGTTGCGATGATACACTGCTACGTAAAAGGAAAACCCTGTGCTCTCCTACTTGTGTGTTCTTTACATTACATTCAAACATGCATTTGAGAGAGAGAGAGAGAGAGAGAGAGAGAGAGAGAGAAGAAAGCCCCCAAAATGTTAGCCACAGCTCTATCTGCTCGGTTACTATCCCATCACGCTGAGCATTTCCTATGTGGCATTTATTGGGTTGTCAGAAAAGTCATGTTGTAGTTCTTCTATGTTTTTCGTTGCAAAAATGCTTCATGACTTTTCCGACAACCCAATATTACCACGCAGATACCTGATGCTGCTGGGGAGCCCTGCCAGGCAGGAAGCCGGCTGTGAGCGCAGCCCTCGTCTCTCTTTCCCCGCCCCCTCCATCCCAGGGCCCACAGTGGTGACCACAGTGGACAGTGATCAAACACCCAGTGTGCCCAGCACGTCCCAAGTGCTTTACATGCATTAACTCACTCGGTCCGCATGAGACCCCCAGACGACAGTGTTACTAAGCTCCACGTGTGTGCACAGGAGCAAACCACTCCAGCCCACCTCTCTCAAAGTCGCCGTCAGGGCCCTCAGAAGAGTCACCTGGCACCGTCGCCCACCCTGCTAATGGAGGCCAGGGCTGATTCCATTCCTGTCTTCAAACATTAATGTCTAACTCATTCCAGTTCCGACCTGGATAAGGTTCTTCCAGGAGAGCACGTGGGCGAGGCTGAAACCCTGGCGGGAAGTCCTCACGGGGAGCGGCAGGGAGCAGGCCTCTGTCCCTGGTCAGCGCCAGCGGCCACCTATACAGGGCCTGAGTTCCCCAGGCTGAGAGGCAGGGGTGCAGGGAACCAGGAGAGGGAGTGGGGGGGTCTCTGCTAGCCCAGCACAGTGGGAGCTGCAAAGACTTAGGAGCCACATGACTCTGGACTAGAATCTTGGCTCTGCCACTTAGAGCTGCGATCCTGGATGTGTGTCACCTACCTCGCCTGCCTCTTGGTCAGAGGCCATGGTCTCTGAACAGTGAGGACTAAGGGAGAGGCACAAAGCAGCTGGACCCAGGGCCCAGGGGCTACTGCCCAGTAGGTCCACGGTGCCATTGTCATGATTCTCCTGTCCGTTCTGGCAACGGCAGCCTCCCCTCGAACTTGCCAACCATACCCCCATGTCAGGACTTTTGTCCACGCTGTTCCTTCTACCTAGAATGGCTCTCCCCAGACACACGCACGGCTCCTTCCTCACTTCCTTCAGGCCTCTGCTCAAATAGCATCTTGTCACAGGCTTTCTCGAACATTTCTGCACAAAACAGCAACACCCCATCCCAAACCAGCCCTCCCTCCTCCTCAACTTTGGGAGGGGAAAAAAAAAACACTCACATATTTACTGATATCCCCTCTGATAAGTGATCTGTAATCACATTTCTGGCTACAGAAGAGAGTTATAGAAAACACATTATACTGTGAGGGGTCACAGACACACCCAGACGACTGGGGAGGCCAAGAGCAGGCAGGATGACAAGGGCTGAGCGGCCTGGATATGGACCCTCCCACGTGGCAGGAGGCCAGAGGAGTTTGATGGTGTGACTCTCCCCTCCCTCTGCTCTGACATCTCAGTGTTACGGAAAGCTCCACGCACGAGCTACGCTTACTACATGGAAATTCTCGATCAAATTGGTTTTCGTGGAAATGCTCAGCTTTTCGGGACCACAACCAGGGGCTGAGAACCAGAAAGCAGATGGGAACACCAGCCATCTTCCGGCAAGCGGGCCCCTTGAATCAAGGACTTCACAGAACGGGAGACTAATTCTACATTTCACAGCTGAGGTCCAGAGACATAAGTGATTGGATCAGAGTCCCACAGCCAGAAAGTGGCAGCGGGAACTCGAGCCCAGGACTGTCTGACTTCTGGCCCGCGAGGTCTTTCCATTACCCCACACTGCCTTGAGGCCCACGGAAGACCAGCTCTGCGTGTCAACAACGCAGACGTGCTTGGCCCCTTCGAGCCCGGCCTTCCCCTTGCTGGAGGCTGCTGCTGGCTCTGCGGAGTGAGCTGCACGGCTTCACATGTAATCCTGTTAGGATTACCTTGTTACTTTCAGACCCATCATTCCTGCCAAGATTTTTATGAATCTTGATTCCATTATCCTCCACATTAGCCTTCCAGGCTGGTTTTGTGTCATAAGCCTGCTTTCTATGTCTTTATCCAAGTTGCTGAGAAAAACCTTGGACAGAGGAGGTCAGAGTCGGAGTCCTGAGGTGGGGCCCCAGACACCAACCCCCAAGCTGTGCCCCAGATGCACAGCGATCGCCAGTACTCCCTGGACGCTCCACTTGGTCAGTCTCAAACGACCATATTAGCCAGG
The DNA here is from genome assembly GCF_001890085.2 of Hipposideros armiger. NCBI lineage: Eukaryota > Metazoa > Chordata > Mammalia > Chiroptera > Hipposideridae > Hipposideros > Hipposideros armiger. The sequence goes on along the minus strand of NW_017731424.1, from coordinate 3,045,005 downwards.
AGACATTTCCCCCGCTGCACTCGAGGGAGGCAAAGACTCAGTAACAAGAACTGTTAATACTGCACTCATCTAGAACTCAAGTATCAACCTCATCCCTCTATAAGAACTAGCCAGCAACCAAAAAGGCCTTTGGGAATGCAGAAAACTCCAGCACTTAAACACAGGAGAGCTATGCGGACCCTCCCACTAAACCTACTAACTCTTATTTTATGCACAGTGTTTATAAGGTGACTATCTCCTTTCAAGAACTGGCCAGGTTAGCAGCTACAAACCGGACCTGGAAACATAACCTGCTTTAAGTAAGCAGACTGTCTGTAACCTTTCAAGAAGAGGGAAAACCTTTAAACTCTAAGAAACAAATCACAATAATTAAAATTCTGTTAGTGCATGGGATAGGGGCCTTACAACTCAGGACACCAAAAGGAATCACAGGACCACCTGAGGGCCACTGGCCGCCAGCAATAGGCTAAGTTATGCTGGGCATCCTTTGTTTTAGAAAAAAGGTAATACTTTTTAAAAATGCATGATGATGAGAGTGTCACTGACAGTGTGGGTAACATTTATGCATTCAGCAAACGTGTGTCCTGCACACTGAGATGCAAAGGTGTGACTGAAATGGTGCAACAGTGGAAAGCCACTGCCAGACAGCAGTGACCCCAACAGGCAAGGTCCCTGCACTAACAGAGCTTACTATCTGCTGAGCGGGTTGCCAATAAACAGGAATGCCAATCAATAATGGACAGCATCATTTCAGATTAAAATAAGTGCTATCACAAAAACAAAATGGTAAGACGGTAACGCGGTAGGGTGGTGTGTGAGACACTGAACAGAATGTTCACTGAAGGTTTCTCCAGTCAGAGATGTTGGAGCAGGAGTGATGAGGAGAACCAGCCAGATCATGTACCACAGCCCAGGAGGGATGCAAATTGGTACAAGCTTTCTGGGGGCAATTTGGCGAAAGTAGAGGGCAGAAATGCTTTGACTCAGAAATTCCTCATCCAAGAATTAAGCCTCGGAGTACAGTCAGAGATAAGCACAGCAACTCAGGCGTCAGGGTGTCCCACCCAGTGTCGTCCACACCCACTAAAAACCAGAGGCAGTCTATTCATGTCCCACGCCAGAGGGCCGACTGTGTTAGATGGCTTGCCTTTATTTAATGAGCTATGTTGCGGCTGTAGGGGAATCCTCTGAGTTCTTAACTGGGGCCACTACAACCAAAGACAGATTAACAAGAGAAAAACAAACAGAAGTTTATAAACATGTACGTAAACCTCCTGTATACATAGAAGAGACTGAAGGGGAAATGAGTAACTCAAAACAGTGGCTTAGAACTCTAGCTTACATAGCATCCCCAATAAAGAACGATAATTTGTGGGAAAATGACAGGACGTATGCATGGAGTTTGGGGCTTCCAAAGACAGAAAACTGTAGAAGGTCAATATATGAAAGGCAAAGAACAGTACATAAAGTTAGTTATAAAGTTTGTTATGTAGATTTCCCTGGAACCATCTCCAGGCTGACAGGGTCCAAAGTTGTCTCCAGTGACCAACCTCTGCCCCTCCTGGTAGAGAGGGGAGGAAGGATATTCTTGAAAATGTATACCCTGCTTTTAGGCAACTAGGGAGGAAGCAGGGAGGAGCCTTTCCTGCATCTGCCTCCTCTCAATTGCCCTCAGCTTGAAATAACCTTTGTGCCAAAGTGGCATAGTTTGGGGTCGCATATTCTGCCACCCTCCACAGCTTTAAAAAAAAAAAAAGCAAATCAGGGAAGAATATTTATTGGCATAGAAAGATGTTGAGGATGCACTGCCAAGTGAAAAGGGCAGCTTACAAAATTTTATTTCAGATGAGACATACCTTATGTGCAGAAGAGCTATTCTGCATTATAGTAGAGGAAGAAAAAAGCCCTAAAAGAATCCAAACCAAAATGGTACCTGTGGTTTTTCTCTGGGTAATAGGATCATGAATAATTTCATTTTCTTTCAATGTTTCTCTTTGTATTATATAAGTTTCTTATACCAAGCCTGTATTTTTTTTCATAATTTTAAAACATCACTTATTTAAAATAAAAGAAGTCTAGCAAATATGACTGGTTGAAAAGCTGTATCTGTGGAAGAAGTAAGCTTCAGCTGGGAGGTAATGCAGCCACATGAAACAGCTCACCCCCTGGGAAGAGATGCAAAGTAACTGAGCATGGGGTCTGCGCCTGGGGACTTGGGCCTGACTCCGCTAAGGACCCCTTCGGAGAAGCTGCAGGCAGTAAGCTGTGGGCATGGGCTCTAAGGTGGATGGGGACCTGGAGAACCATGGTGTGTGTCTGGACATTTAATCAAATACACACATAGCCACACTGCCGCACTGTCACCTTTGCCACCTCCCTGCTCTGTCCTACCCTGCACAGCCTCTAAATGACAGAACCCAATGTGGGCAGGCCAGGGGACACCCTTCCCTTCTCAGGGAGCTGACAGAGCTGCAAACCCACAGGGTAGCTCGTTGCAATGCCTGGCCTCTTCTTCACTGCATTCACCCTGGGGATGAAGAGTTGTCTTCCTTGAGTGACCCATGCCTTCCTGCACGTTTTCCTCTGAGCTTCTCTGTATGTCTGAAGGACAAGCCTTGACCTTGACTTTCTGTACGCAGGCCCAGGAGCCCCCCAACTGGGACAGCGCATTCCCGCAGCAGGCAGAAGTGGGATCCTAAGTCACCTCACTACAGCTCACTCATTCACTCAATGAATATTTTCTGAGCATCTACTATGTTCCAGGCACATACCAGGGGTGGAAGAGACAGCAGTGAACACAGAAGTCAAGGGCTTGCCTCGCAAGAAGCACGTACTCAAGGGGGGCAAACAACCCAAGGCCACAAAGAGAAATTAAGCCCAGACTTATTTACATCTGACATTAATTTGTACTTAGGACTTGACTCCACTCAGGGTGAAATCGAACCCGGCTCAGTCCAGAGCGAGACCTGCTCATGACTTCCCGTTGTAGGCAAGGGCTCGTGATTTTCAGCACAGCCAGCAGAAAAACCCACAGCGATTTTCAAAACACCTCGGGGAAAAAAAATTTAAAAAAACACCACAACGGGAGCACGTCTTTCTGGAGCACACTCTTCACAAAGTTCTTTTCTTCTTTTTCAAAGTTGAAATAATTAAATTTCATCCAAGAATCATTTGACATACCTTTAGGTTCTCTGAGAAGGAAAAAGAAAAACCCTCCGGCAATAATTCCAAGTGCTGATGCAGCAATAGAGAGACCCTTTTTTAAAAAACATGGCTTGCCTGTATTAATTCAAAGCAGACGGCTCATATTCTTGACAGGAAAATGAAAACCATGATCCACACTTTAGGCATAAAATACACAGATAATTAATCAAGCTTCGTCCGAGGCTCTTGATGCTTTTTTTGTTCGCTATTCTAAGGCACGCACTGTTTTCCAACAATGCCTGCTGAATTCAGAGAGAAGTTCCACTTCTTTGAGAAAGAAAGGATTATGGTGACTTAAAACAGATAATTCTCATGGGTAAGACAAGGTCAGGGTGACAGGAAGACCCGGGGGATAAGGGCACAGAAGAAGACATTTTGCTCTGAAGATAAGACAACAAGAAGGGTAGAGAAATTTCTAGATAAGCAGCAATGAATATGATGCTCATGGTTTACTTCTATGGCATGCTCCCTGCATGCCAGCATTTCTCTCTGACAGTTCCAGTAGGTACTGTTTCGATCTCCACTTTGCAGATTCATGAACTGAGGAAGGGGAGGTTAAAGTCACCAAGCAGCGGCGGAGGCAGCATTTGATGCCAGGCAGCCTCGCTCCAGATCCTGGGGTCCTCAGCGTTAGACTTCGACCACATCTGACTGCGAGTTCCACGCCAGGCCAGCAGGCAGGAGGCCAGTGTGTGGGTGGCTCAGGACAGAGCTCTCCCCCCACCCAGCTGCAGCAACACAGCAATGGGAACTAATGACCAGGACAGCTCACTCGTCTCCTGCACCTCACTTCCCCATCCGTAAAGTGAGAAAACAGCCTCTACATCATGGAGGTGTTTAAAGACTCGATGAGCTAACTGCACACAAAGCATCGGGACGTCACCTGGCAGTCGGAACTCAGAAAGAAGCTGAGGTTACTCCTGGAAAAGCAGTCGTAAGAGCAGGCCCCGGGGCTGGGGAGGCAACAGCCGGGTGTACAGAGCAGAGGCACAGGGGGCCCCTGGCAAAGCTGCCCCCTGACGTCCTCCGCTCCACTGTCTCCCCACTCTGTGCAGTGCCATTCTTCCCACCCAAGCCCCCACCAGCACTCTACCCCCATCACTCCTGGCACGTCCTCCTGCACTGGCAATTCCCCATGCCAGAAAGGCTGGGCTGGCTGCATCTCGACCCCCAAGGGCCCCGCTGTCCAGCAGCAACGTGCCCTGGGCTAGTGAGGTGGGCATATGGCATCACTCATCTCTGTGCTCCCACAGCCTGGCACAGGAACTGGCAGAATGGGACATGGCCGATACACACCTGACACTGCAGGGGTGAAAGCAGGGAGGTGACTTTGACACTATCTTAAGTGAGGGGAGTGGACGCTGCCCCGACATGTCATCCACTTCTGCTCCCAGGACAAGGGAACTGAACCAAAGAAAGTGATGTCACCATCTGCAGATATTGTGCCCTCAATGCAGGTATTCTCAGTGTGACATGTGGTGCCCTCCAGTTTTTAAAGCTGGTCTTTGTGGAGAAAACACCTCCAAAAAGCACCCACCCCTGAACTTGAGGTCCCATCCATTTTCCTGCTTCTTAAAATCACAGAAAATCTCAGGTCAGGGAGGCCATGAGGAGAGGACACCCCCCTAAGGCATGGCTCGCCTGTCACCTCACGTTCTCTGGGCCTGTGGTCACGTCTCTCTCGTATGTCCCAAAGAAGCGTGATAAATACATGGAGAGGAATAGCCAGGCATTCCTTTTTCACAGGGTTACTGACATATCATTGACGCTGTGCATGTGTAAGGTGTCCAGCCCGTTGGTTTCCTACCCTTATATGTTGCAAAATGATTCCCGCCATAGTGTTATACCTCCCTCATGTCACATAACTACCATTTCTTTGCTGTGATGAGAACATTTCAGATTTGCTCTCTTAGCAGCTCTCAAATATATAATGGAGTATTGTTAATAATGGTCGCCATGCTATACATTAGATCTCCAGAAATCTTAGAACTGGAAGTGATGAAGGGAATGGGAGACGTTGGTCAAATGGCTTCCTTTTGAGCAAGCCTGTTTTGATAAAAAGCAGCTCTCCCAACTAGCTTCCCCCAGAGGCTGTCTAGAAACACAGCTGCCTTCAAAGGATCCCAACAGGACGAGGAAAGGACAAGTTCAAATGTTCAGAACGTATGCCTTATTAGGAGCAGAGGAGGTCACATGTTAGGTCACATGTGGGGCCAAAAGTCAAGAGACTGAGGTTTTGGGCTCAGCTCTGATGCTGAACGACAAAGAGAATTTGAGGAAGGCCCTCTGTTAAAAATAATAACATATATTTTTTTATAAAAAGGAGAGGATGACAGATGAGACAATGCTTTGGACTTTCCCAGGTCAGACACTGGGTATAATATAATCCATTCAATGGTGCCTTCTGGTGAAATGTCAGCATTCCATTTGTTCAGTGTCTATCTCCTTGATGTCAAGATTTCACTGAGGTTGTCAGGGTCATTTACTTCCAGTCCCTTCTCTTCCCCTCCCCACCCAAATCTGAAGTAAATCGTTCCAACACATAAAATCCACTATTTAAAATTTCCACTGAAAGCACTTTCATGTCACTTATTAACAGAGTGACACTGGGCGAGTCCTTTAACCTCTCTAAGCCTTAGATTTCTCATCCCAAAATATAAAGAATTATAAAATTACTACCTCATAGGGTTGTTCGAAGGTTTAAGGAATAGATTGCCTTACCACACTGCCTGGCATATAGTAAGTGCTCAACAAATATTAGTTATTACTATCATCATCATTATCATCATCATCATCATCATCATCATCATCATCATCATCATCGGAGCCAAACAATCCCAGTTACTACCTATAGCAAACAGTAAAAGAATCATTTGCGTCAGGAAAAATCAAAACGAAGTATTTCTGTTCCATGTGTTCTTTTTATAAATAAGGTATTCATATTTTTTAAGTCCAATTTAATGTTTTCATTACATGACTGGGGATCCTTCCATTGGTCCACAAGACTGAATTAAAGCACAATACATCCAGGAACCAAGTATTTCCATCTTTAAAAAACCAATGAATGTGAGACTTCTATATAACTCTGTCATCTGTATTATATACATTTATTCAGGGCTGATATGGTCATAAAAAATATCACAGAAAGGCAAATTCTGAGCCAAGTCTTGAAAATAGGTAGGACTTTAGCTAGGCAAAGAAGAGGCCACCTGAATGAAGACTCAAAAACCACAAAAATATTCATGGGGGAAAGTAAGAATCAATGGATCTTTAAAATATAATTTTATATATAGAAAATGTAATCATTATGTCGAAGAGAACTTTGAAAAATCTTTTTAAAGAGACATCCAGTTCAAGATGGCTCATTGAACGCATACATTTTGTCCCCCTTCCCTCTCAAAACTCCACTGAAAAGAATGAAAACGCAAACAAATCTATATCCAGGCTAAAGTGTCTCAATGGTGCCAAGCAGCAAAGCAAAATAGGAAAAAAAATTATGAAAATGACAAAAAAAGATGGGAATAAAATAATAGATAATACAACAAAGAAGAAACCTCCCTGGAAAGGAGTTTAGCCAGAGAGGGAAAACCTAAAATTCCATGAACAAATTTCCTTCAAGTCACTGGCTAACTCAGAAAGTACCCTGTACAGGACAAGACTCCAAGGGCCCTCGTGGAAAGTAACAGCCACAGTTTAAAGAGTGAAGCACAGGTTTCAGCAGCTAGTCAATGCTAGGAGATAGAATTTGGAATTGAAATTTCTCCAAGTTAAACTTTCTAGTGAAACCTCAGTAGAAAAGGCCAAACCACAGGAGTAAAAAACACACCCCAAGACTAAAGGATACACCCTTGGATCAAAGGAAAAACCAAAATGGACTTATCCAAACATAGCCTGGAACCAAGGTGCCAAGAATTAAAGTGACCCAACAGTGAATTAACTGCATGTAAGAACAAAACTCAACACTCTTTAGAGGACAATAACAATCCAGAATCTCTAAAATGTGTGATGTACAATGCCCAATTTACAATAAAATATTACTATACATGCAAGAAATGTGACCCATAATTGACAGAAGAAAAAAAAAACCAGAACAATGGATCGTCCAATCTCAGAATTAGCAGAACAGGGCTTTCTATAATAAATATGATGCAAGATTATAGGGAACAATGAAGAGAATAGATGAACTGGTGGAAAACATCAAAAAGAAACTAAAACTCTAAAAAGGGGCAAAATGGAAATTCTAGAACTAAAAAAAAGATGAACATCTGAAATAAAACATTTATTGTAAAGGCTTACCAGCAGAATAGACACAGTAGAATAAAGATCTGGTGAACCTGAAGACAAGTCAATAGAAATTATCTTAAAATGAGCAACAAGGAATAAAAAGATTTTTAAAATAAAATACAACAGCGCACCCAAGACCTGTGGAACAATATCAAACTGTCTTAACATATGTAAATTGAAGAACCAGGAGAGGAGAGAGACAATGGGGCAGAAGATATTTTTAAAATAATGTCAAGAATATTTAATGAATGAAATACATCAAACCATAGCCCCAAGAATCTCCACGAACTCAAGCAGAAAAAATACAGATGAGACCACTAGACACATCATAGTCAAACTGCTGAGAACCAAAGATGAAGAGAAAGTTTTAAAAGCAGCCAAGGGGAAAAACACATGATGTTCGGGAAAGGAACACGGACAGTGGCAGCTGACTTCTCATCAGAAATCATGGACTCTACAAGACAATTCAAAGCCATCTCTAAAATGCTGAAAGGAAACTGACAATCTAGAATTCTATATCCAACAAAAATATCTTTCAAAAGTAAAGGCAAAGTAAAGACAATTCCAACAAATCAAAAGCCAAGAAAATTCAGTTCTAGCAAATCTGCCCTAAAAACAATTCTAAAGGAAGTTCTTCAGGCCAAAGGGATATAATCCTAAAAGAAAACCCAAACCTGAAAAAGGTAATAAATAGCAATGGAAATGGTAAATATGTGGGTACATTTTTTAATGTAATTTCTGTAAAGATATATTATTTAAGACAAAAATAATTTAAATGATCAATACAACTTATATGTAGAAGTGAAATTGATGACAATGTACCAAAGGAATAAATGAAAGTATGCTGTCATGAGAGTTTTACATTTTATGTGAAATGGTGTAATATTGACTTAACAGTGAAAAGTAAAAAATGCATATTGTAATCTCTAGAGAAACTATTTTTTACAATTTTAAGACATATAACTAAAAATACAATAAAGAGGAAAATGGAATTCGTATTTTATTAATCTAAAGAAAAGACAGACAAGAGCAACAAAAAACAGATGGGACAAATAGAAAACAAATAACAAGGTGGTGGATTCGTCAACCTTAAAAATAAAATAGCCAGTTACTTTACCATAAAAAATGAGTTTATTCAGGAATAACAGAGGAATTGCAGTTCGGGACATGCGAACAATGGTGAACCACAGGCAAGTCTAAAGAACAAAGGAGGGAAACATTATTTTATAGGGAAAAAGGAGGAAGTTGGAAAGGGTATTTATGAGCAAAAGTCCATCGGAGGAGACGGAGAGCTCAAGACGGAGGTAGCTTCTCATTGGCTGAATGTGGCGATTTCTCATTGGCTGGACTGTTGTTAGGCAAAGAGAAAAATGTTCCTTCCTCCTACCAGGGTAGTTAAAGGAAGCTTCTTCTAGCCCAAATTGTTCAAGTAAGTTTCAACGGGTGGTACATGCATGAGAGCTCCCCACTTCAGAGCTTCCCAACTCCACTTTGAATGAGGTTTTCCTTCATACATTTTCACAGTCTTAAAACTCAGCCATATCAATCACCACATTAACTGTAAAAGACTTAATCACTTCCATTAAAGGCAGAGATTGGCCAGATTGGATAAGATTAAAAGGTAAAACTAAATGTTGTTCATAAGAGACATACATTCAACATAAAAATACAGATAGAATAAAAGTAAAAGGATGGAAAAATGCATTCTATTAAGACATTAATCTAAAGAAAAATAATGCAGCTATATATTAATATTAGATAAAATAGACTTCAAGATAAGGAACATTAACACAAAGATGGAAACAATGATAAAAGGATCATCAGAAGAAAACAAAATGTAAAAACTCTAACTAGAAATAGAAACATAGGAATTTTGACTTCCAAATTATCACTAAAGGAAATAAAAGAGGGTAGCAAAAAAAAGATTAAAAAATTGGTCTATTTAGTTAAAAGTAAGAAACAAGAGGAAACAAACATTAAAACCAAAGCACTACAAAAGTAAACAGTATATGGTGGCAGCAATAAGACAAAATATTAGCTCCAAAAAAAAGTGACTGCTTAAATTACTCTAGTTTGACAGGAGTAGCATATCTTCACATTAAAAATTATAAATTAAAAAAAAATAAAAGTGAGACTGTAGAGGATTTGAATAGCACAGATAACTTGCTTTAATATATTTAGAGCTTTATACCCACCAAACAGAAACTATTCATTATGTTCAAGCTATGTAAATGTACAAAAAAGTTGACTACATGTGTCGCCATACAGAAAATTGTAACCAATAAAAAACACAGAAATTACAGAAGCCGCAGTCTCTGATCTCAATACAATGAAATTATTTCAGCACTATCATTATCTTTAAGATGAGGGAACTGAAACACAGAGATAAAGCAACCTGCCCAAATTCATATAGCTGGTAGACAGCAGATAAGTGTCTTGAACCCAGGCATCCTGGCTGTAGAGCCTGCAGTCTTAACCACTGTGCTATGCTCCTTCCCAAGGAGAAGGGGCCATTTCCCCTCAAATTGTTAAATATACTCCAAAACTACACTAATGAAAATGTTATATTGAGCCACCACCAGGCAAACAGATTGTCAGAATAGAATTCACTGGCAATCCCATGGATATATGAACATTTGTGTCTGATAATGATATCACAGAAAACAATGACTTTTGCAATAACTGACAAACTATATGCAAGAAAAAAAAATAAATGCTCTACCTCACTCCATAAATAAAAAAGTAGATTTCTTGTAACTAAAGAATTAAAATTAAAGAACAGCAGTACAAAATACTAGACAATGCAGAAACGTATTTCTATTTTAGATGACAAAGGACTTTCTAAGTAGGACAGAAACTCTGAAACCATAAGGGGAAAGATTGATAGATTTACCTACATAAAATTTAAAACATGGCCAATAATAGAAATTGCAAAGAAACTTAAAAGTCAACCATAAAGGTGAAGAAAATACTAGCAACATATAAAAGGTTAATATTTTTTAAGCATAAAACACTCCTACATAATAGTAAGATAAATTTAAAGATCCAGTCACTTCATAAATTATATAAATGTCTAACCACTATGCTGTACATCTGAAACTAACATAAAATAATAGTGAATGTCAACTGTAATTGAAAATTTTTTAAAAGGTGAGGGAGCATAAGAGGTTCAAGTTTCCAGGTATAAAACAAGGCATGGGGATGTAACGTACAGCATGGGAATATAGTCCATAATATTGTGATAGCGTGGGATGGTGTCAGATGGTTGCTGGACTTATCATGGTGATCACTTCTTTAGGTATATAAATGTTGACTAACTATGGTGTACACCAGAAATTAATACAATATTGATTGTTAGCTGCATTTTAATAAAAGTCTTTTAAAAATTTAAAGATCCAATAAAAGCATGAATAAAGGGAAATGACAGATATTTCACTAAAAAAAATACAAATTGCCAATGCAGGAGTGAAAAGATGCAAATGTTATATTCCCTCCATGGTATAAATATAAAATAAACATTAATAGCATCCAGCATTTGCAGGGATGTCAAAAATAGACACCTTCGCTCTGTTGGTGAAAGGTACAGTCCTTTGGCAGGGGGGACAATTGGGCAGTGCAGTGTCCATCAGTAAAATACATGCGGCCTTGAACCAGGAAATTTCATTTGCAAAACTTTATCACAACAGTACTTTAACAGGTGCACTACAGCGTATGCACAATTGCAATGTTGTTTGTTATGGCAAAAAAGGAAAACCCCCTAACGTTCCATGAATACGTTAATGCAGTGGAACACCACACAGCCAGTAGAAAGAATCAAGTAGATCTATATAGATAAACGATGTCTCCAAAATAAATTAAGCAAAAAATGTTAAACTATAGATAAAATGTGTTCTCAGTTTTTGTTTTTATTACATATAAATGTGTGTTTAAAAGTTTAACTTTAAAAAATGAGTGGACTAGAATTGGCAAAGGGAAGTGAAAGAGTTCAGGGAGTCTGACACCTTTTGTACTGTTTGAATTTTTGCAACTATTTTATAATCTTAAAAATAATTTTTAAGTGAGGGAAACACATTCATTCCCATTACAGTCACTTTTGTATAATCCTTTATAACATTTGCCCAAATCAGACATCTTTCAAGTAGTTGTAATTCTGAGGCTATTTCATTAGCTTCTTTCCCCACCCCACTCCCAAACAGGAAACTCCTATATTATTTTGCTGTTTTCAGATACATGTCTTGCATTTCTAAGGAAATCACAGATTTAACGGGTTATTAGTTATTTGCATTTTTGTTAGTTCCCTGTTCCTATCTGCTGCCCATTTTTCTATTGAAGAGTTCTTCTCTTTCCTTATTGATTGGTAAGAGCTCTCTGCATAAGGAGAGCATTAAGTCTTAACTCTATAAATTAGGGTTACAGAGTTAACTGGGGGCCGGGGGGGGAAGGGGGGAAGTACCTAGTACAAAGGTGGCACATAGTAAGTTAAAGCTTGTGTCCTTTCCTTCTTCCGCCTCCCTTCCTACGCAAGGTGGACATATAGGTCAATTAAAAGATACCTACACATATATACATGTGGACCATTTGTTTTTCTCAATGGCGTCTTGGACAATTATTCAGAATGCCTCCCCCAAACTTCCTAAATCCCAGTTCAAGGCTTAGCTCTCTTGTAGTACTAAGAGCTGCACTATTATTATTATTATTATTATTATTATTATTATTACATTGTGATATTAGGAATATTTTAAGTGACCTGTATCTTCACCTCCGCCTAGGAGGGAAGAGAGATAAGGGGAGGAAAGGAAACTGGCTTTAACACTTACCATATGCCAGCTGTGGACTAGGCACCATCACATCACTTCATCTTTAGAGCCTTCTTGGAGGTGACACAGGAAGCTTATAAAAGTTATAAGATTATAAAGCACATCTCTATAATCACGATTTAACTCCAGAGCCCATAAGTGCGCTGTGAGGACATGCTGCCCACCCCCCTGCAGAGGAGGGACCCAGCTCTGGGCTCCCTCGTGTCACTTTCCAGGACTACCACATGCTTTACACAAAGCAGCTGTTCAACAGGTCGAGATTAAAGCAGCATACAGACTAGATCTCTCTTTTAGAATTAGAGGTGGACAAAGAGAAGCCAAACCCTTCTTTAAAAACCTCAGATAAATAACCCAGTGCTTCCACTCCTAGGTATCTAACCTAACAGGTATCATAAATATGTTCACCAAAAAGCAACAATAGTATTACACTTAATAGCCAAAAAACCATCAATAACCCAGACAGCCATAAAGAGTAGAGTGAGTGAATAAACAGCGGTGTCATCATGCAACGAAATGCTCTACAGCAATGAGAATTAACAAACTACAACCATACACAACATGGATGAAATACAAGAACATGCGGAGCAAAAAACGTCACACACCAGAGTCCACACTGCATGATTCCATGCACACAGAGTTCAAAACCGGTGTTAGAAGTCAGACCCTCGGGGGTGGGGGAGGGGGCCTGGCAAGTAGGGGGTAGATCCTCTGGGCCGCTGTTCAATTAGGAATCGTGCACTTTCCTCTGTGCAGGTTATTTTTAGGTTGAACTCGATGAAATTCCCACTTTCATAGGTCAAAACAGTCAAATATGGGCAATTTCAAATGGCTCAAACTAGTATTTCAATAAAAACGCGTTTTTTAGAAACCCTCTGGTAAAGAAGAAAGAAATGTCTAGCACTGATGAGCAGACTGCTGCTTTTCTGAAAACCAGCCTAAATGACCCTGCAGCTTCTGACCCTGTTTCTTGCTCCTTTCTCCTTGGTGGAGACACACCCAGTCCCTCACCTCTGCGGGACAGTTTTTCACTATCACATATTTAAAGACTGCTGAAGCCATCCCTGGTTTCCAGACCCAGCTCCTCTTGGCCACTCGCATCTCCACGCATCCCCCCTTAACACCTCGGAGCCCTCAGATGAATGATGAGGACACACAGCCAGTCACAGTCCCGCCTGAATTCACTTCCTCGTTGTGGACCAGCATCTCCCACTCATTCACAGGACACCAAGATTAGATCTCTTAAAGAAGCAATAGAACTAAGATGATTTCCATATTTAAAAATATTATCAGAAAAATAGAGGCACGGCGCTTTTATGAGCCTTGTGTGAGTCATAAAAGGCATAATCGTTATAAGTAATTGAGATCACGTTATCCACAAGTTATAAAACTAATGATCTCCTTTTGTCGTGTGATAAAGATGTAGCTCCCTGAGGAAAAACACCATGAATTCTCAGAATTCTGGGTACAGCCGACTCATTTTATAGTGGCCAATAATATTTCAAACAGAAGGGTGCCCCGTTTAGGAGATGAAAAGCAGACGGCTTCCCAGGGAGGTGAGAAGCACCCGGCACACTCGGTCCAGCACCCACCAGCTGGGGGTGGAGAGGGTGCTGATGAAAAGGACTCGTGCACCAGGCTTCTGCCAGAATTCTGATGAACATCCACTCGGAAACAAATGATGGGAACACAGCTTTTTCCTTATACATTATCTAATGCAGTTACGCGGGGAGCACTTTTGATTCCAGATCCTAAATCACTGGTGTAAACAGCCAGTAATTTAAGTCACCACTGCCTGAGACACCTTAGGGCTGAGGCCCCCCCTCCATCAGACAGCAAGCCCCCGACGCTGCCACGTGGGGGCACGGCTCGCTGAATGAACTCAAGGAACTCACACCTCACTTTTGGGGGCTAAGACGAATCAGTTGAAATCTACTTAAAAGAGTTTATTATTTCATAGAAATCCTGTAGTAAATTATTTGTAATAAGAATATCATTCGCTACCTATGGTGTTTCTCTTCAGTGTTATTTATGGATTCATCTTAATAAAAGGATAATAATAGTAATCTTAACCATGTGGTGAGCCCCCACAATGAGCTGACTATGCTCTCATTTAATACTTGCAAGCCTTACATTCACAGATACTGTAAATAGTCCCATCCAACAGATGGAGAAACAAACACACAAGCTGGACACAAGCTTTCCCTAAAGGCTCGCACAGCTCGTGAGAGGCAAATCACAGGATTTGAGCCCCAGTAACCCAAAGCCGAAGGCCACAGTTGTGACCACCACGCTACACCGCCTCCCTGAGACAATAATATACACAACAGGGGTTCACAAGCGTGGGGAGGGGACACCTAAGCTTTGTTATGTGTACCGCAGGCGCTCTCAAGCACCTTCTCTAATAAAACCCAAAGAAGTAAGAATTATCCCCCTTTCCTACCTGAAGAAACTGAGGTTTGAGATTTCAGGCAACTTGCTAGTTAGTGGCAGAGCTGAAATCCAGACACACACCTGCCTCGCTCCAAAGCCCAGGGTCTTTCATTCTACCACTTTGGCCCAAACATTTTGTTTCTAGAACGCAAGCAAAATGATCACAGGTGTATTAGACAGCTCGAAGAGACTTAATGCTACAGTCGCTGATCAATCCTCAAACCGCAGCGGACGCAAGTTTCCGTCTCTCCCACAACGTCCACTTCCTGCTGCCCTGCTGTTCGTCTTGCAGCTCGGCCATCTCAACACACAGCCCCGCACTTGCCACCAATGGACAGGCCACTAGGGGGACTCACGCTGCCTCACCCGGAGTGACACCAGCCATTACACCCATGTTCCAC
The DNA here is from genome assembly GCF_001890085.2 of Hipposideros armiger. Lineage (NCBI taxonomy): Eukaryota > Metazoa > Chordata > Mammalia > Chiroptera > Hipposideridae > Hipposideros > Hipposideros armiger. Next base: position 3,029,869 of record NW_017731424.1, on the reverse strand, counting down.
GTGGCCCCACCTAAAGGCAGGGCTTTGGGACACATGGCCTCCTGTGTGGCCAGAAAGGAGAGAAGAACCAGAGGAGACCCTCAACCACAAGACGGGGTAGAATGCACGTCAGCTGCTCCCCAAGGGGTGGACAGAAGGGTCACCTGTCGAAAATGCAGATTCCCAGGGCTCCCGCTCATGTGTTGGTGCAATTATTAATAAGTGTGCACTGGGCCCAGGTGACTCTGAGGGAGGTGCTCGGCAGGCCGAGCTTTAGGAAGCCTTGCTCCGGATGAATGCAGAACACTGAGAGGCCTATAAAAATCATCACTGGGAATCAAGTGCAACCTGATAAACACTCATGAGGCCCCCACCGTGCTCGTGCCAAGGCCTGGCTGGGAACGCGAGGAAAGCCAGGATGCAGAACGAGCCCCTGCTGCCCGAAGGTGTACAGTCCCGAGCCAGACATGGAGATGACTGACCACAAGTGAGGCAGGATACAGCACGGTTCCCCAGGGAGCACAGCGGCAGAGCAGCGGCAGCAGAGCTGTGCACTGTCTCTCATAAAAGTAAACAGGGCCTACGCTCCCAAGGGAGCTGTCGCTTTCCACCACGGGGCAAGTGTCTGACCATGCGGCTTCTTTGTTCCAAACTTCCCGGGCTCCAGTCAGTGCCCGAGAAAACATTCACACTTCCCAGCCGGGCCCTGAGACCATCACATTCTTGCCCCAGACACTTCCTGCCACTCTTACCACCCAACCCCCGAAACCCACACTCTATGCTGAGGCCACACCTTGTGACCTGATCCCCACCCAGAATGTGAGTCCAGGCCTCCAGGCCTTTGCTCCCGCACACTCCATCTGAAGGAATGTCCTTGGACCAGGTCCTCTCTACCTGCCACTCGATGCTCAAGACTCTGGTGAGATGTCAGCTCTAGGAAGCCTTCCCTGGCACCTGCCGCCTCCTCATCCCCAGTTAATCCCTCCTTCTCAGTAAACTAAGCGCTTTGTTCCACCTTCCACAACCACCCCTCCCAGACTGGACTCTTGGGGTTATGATGAGAGATCCGTTAGTTACTGTCAGTGTGTCAAAAGTCGACGTGACAGCCAGTGCCCTCAAGCAAGTCGCCTGGACCAGCGGAAGCACCAAGTTTCCCTGTGTCTGTTTGGAATTATACCAACCAAAGTTTACTAATGAGGGGGAAGAAAATACCTGCTACAAGTGCAGGCACCTAGGTGGTGCCAAATAAGCACCTGTCGACTGGATAAATGATAAAAAGAGAAATGTTTGGAGGCAAACCTTTTAAACCCAGTGATTGTACAGGGGAAAATAAACAGTGGCCTGCCGTGAGCTTGCTCTGCCAGACTGGGCATCTTGGAGGCCCCCCGGCCTGCCTTCTCCGTCATCCCCAGCACCCAACACAGGCCTCCTGCATAGGAAGTGCCCAAGGTGGATGCTGGCTTGATCTGAGGCGAGACAAATGCCATTAGCCCAGCAACCCAGCTTCCTGAGCAGACCCTCAGGTCCTCGAGGGACATCCCAGACAGGGAGCCACCAGCAGCCAAAGGGGAGGGGGGAGAAAGGAGGAAGGGAGGGGTAGAGGGAGGGACTGAGGACCCCAGGCTCACAAGTGAAATAGGAAGATCACATTCCCTCCAGTCAGCATGTCAGATCATCATCTTCCCAGAGTCCTTTCTGCAGGCTGTAAATAAAGGGTGTCCCAAATTATCTGACCCTAAAGGGCCATGGCCAACAGCCACGAGAGGAAGTGGTATGTCGCTGTTTTCTTAACACTACCATTTATGTTCTTAACAGCAATTTACTCTCCACATCTTGCTCTCTGGGCTCCAAAGACCTAAGGAAGACCCCTCAAAATCTGTAACAGGCCCTGATCCCATCTCTAAGGGGATGTGAGCCACAACTGCCACCGCTCCACTGCTGAGGTGTCATCCTCAGAGTGTGATTTTAGAACTAGAGTGACATCTCTTCCCACACATTACTCCAGGCCACCCTTTGCTTCTCTGGAGATAACAGGTCAGATAAGGGGATTGCTTCTAGGATGTGGTCACTTTCACTCCAGTCTGCAAGCCTGGTGCTGGATACATTCCATCTCAGTGGCTGGTGGCTTTGGGACAGGGGTCGACTGCCTGTGTGAATCCAGGTGGTACCTGCCACTAGCTGAGTGTGTTCAGGTAAGTGACTTAACCTTTCTAAACCTTGCTTTCTGGACTCGTAGTGCAGGGAGAATGAAGAGTGTCCATCTCCATGAGACAAGGCTTAAACGAAAAGGTCCATGGACTATCTTTGACATACAGTAAACCCTGAACTGACCACTGCTGGTTACTAGTTTTCTAAAGGGTTACAGCGAGGTGACTGAGAGTCTGGGCTATGCAACAGGAACATCGCGATTTACTGATAGATCTCAGCGCCCTTACTAGCTCTGAGATTTGGGCAGTTCCTTAACCTGCCTGTGCTTCAGTTTCCTCATCCATCAACAGAAATATCAATGTGCTCCCCTCCTCAGGTGCATACTAGGGCTACGTGGTATACGAGTGTGTGGTTGTCTTCCTTAGTGCCCAGCACATGGTAAGCAATCCAGAGGTGGTAGCTATTGTACTGGCGATAGGAGTAAGAGTGGAAGTAGTGTACTAGCAGTGTGCCACTGGTCTTCAGGACTGTAGACCGGCCACCTTGTTTCCACACTGTGCTTACTCAGCAAGGTCCAGTACTGGCTTTAGCACCTGCAAAAACACTCGCAGACTCTCTCCTGGAATGCGGGGGGGGGGAGGTGAAGGCAGCAGGATAGAGGAAGTCCACTGTGTTTCTCCTTTTCTCTGCTCTGCCCACTGTTCATGTGAAGAGCAAAGGGGCTTCTAGACCCCCAAGCATTAAATGTAGCCTCAAAACTACACATCAAACTTGGATTTTTCCTAAACATTGGGTTCCTCTAACCAATTTACTTCCTGTCAGGTTAAACCTTATGTGCCAGCTCTGATTTGTATTACTCTTTACTAATTTTCTTCCCAGCGATTTGAAGTTCTTAGGCAGGACTGTCCAAAGGCACTGAGCACCTCTTGGGCAATCTATGGGGGATGCCTGGACAGCACCTTCTTGGAATCCTGACTCACCAAACCGCAGCACCAACTCTGGTCTACAGAGAACTGGTTCTTTAAGAGAGCCAGGGGAAGCTTACATCCCAACTACCAATGGGTCCTAAATGCATTTCATTGGTGCTAACTTAGGACCTACGGAAGCATGCGGGCAGGGGTAGCGGGATCCCAGCCCTCATGCGGAACCAGTGTGGTCAGAGAAAAGGTGCATCCACAGATGATGTCCCCCCAGAGGCACAAGTTTTCAAAGTAAGGTATCCCCTCCCCACCAGTAAGATTATTCTCTTATCCTGAGAAATAGGGCAGAAATACCAAACAGAACCAGATGAACTGTATCAGCTAAGCTGGACTCAGCAGCAGAGAAACTGGATTCTGTTTGTCCAGAGGGACCTTCCAAACCTACCCAGGTGAGGCCCTGCTGCTGAGACCACCGCCTTCATGAGCAGAGGTAGGTACAAGCCACTGAATCTTCCCATCAGACCAGTGCTGGCAAAAGGAAGACTAAAACTTCCCCCAAAAGGCAGCCTCTGTCATCTCGCCAAAGCTGATCTGGGAAAACAAAGGGTCATCTGTATCTGTGCACTCCGAGCCTGTCCTTTCGGAAGTCGTCATCTGCCTGATGATAACAGCTCTAAACATCCAAGATTCCCACCCGGGGAGTCTCCCCCCGTTACCAAAGCTGGTCTTTGCAGGTAAAAGAGCCACAAGTTGGATACAGTGCTAATAATTCCAATTTGATATGAAACCAGGGAACCATCCAAAAATGCCATCAATGTCCAAGTGTTTCCCTTTGGGTGTCAGCACATCCCCTATTAAGTAATTAATACAAAGGAGAAGTTTGGATTAAAGAATATAAAGTGCCTGTCTGGTTTTTACATAACATCCTTAGAGAATGCAAGAAGCACATAAACGATAATTATCAAATCTTCAAATCCACTGCATAGACCATTATACATTTGTAAACATCTCGATCTGAAAACAATATAAATATTACTGGACCCTTTTTTTAAAAATCAGAATTCCCAGCAGCTATCAAACCAAGCAGCCTAACAGCCCACCTCACTTTCCTGCAGCATCACTCACACAGTCACCCAACAAACGTTAAACTCCACTGTGCACAGAACGCTTGATTGTTTCCATCGCATAATAATTTAATGGGGCTTAGCCTATCTGCCAGTTACAAACTGTCCTCATTGGATCACATGGCAATCACTAGTTTTAATGTTTATTCCAAAGGTAGAAAAACAGAGGAAGAGGAAGAGAAAGAGTTTTCCGCTTTCCCAAATGCATCCAGACCCACTGAAGTTCTCCTCGGTCCTTCTTCCCACTGAATCACACTAGTGTTTAGGCAGAAGCTGGGAAAGGGGGCTTGCCTGCATCTGAGGATGCTCACCGCCCTTTCTGATGGTTTGAATAAATACTCTGGGTGAATTTCATCCCCAGTAAAGAAGAACATGCAAGAAAGGGCATTTCTTTCCATGTGTATATCCTGGGCTGCCCAGAACAGAAGGCATCTCACAGCCACCCACCTGCCATCAATGACAGATTCGGGGCAGAAATCCAGAGGGGCCTCCTGTCCGAATGGCTCAGTGAGCTTTTCAAAACAAACAACTAAACGAAAAAGGGGGGGGGGGAGCCAGGCAAATCCAGAAAGTTCAGGCAACTTGAACATTTCAAATGTGTCATTCAACAGCCATAGGCAGAGAGAACCTGGCCCGTGAATGGGGGAACAAGTGCAGGTGTGGGCGCCTAGGTAACAGGCGATCACAGGGGGCTGTGGAGTGGGTCCGAGCTGGTGCTCTGGGCTTGGGTCTGAACAGCTCCCTGCCGATGGGGCCCTGGGAGACCGGCGGGCAGAAGGCCCCCGGGCACCATGGGGCTCAGCCACCTCTGAAAAACCCCCGCGAGAGCGCCCCTCCTCTTCCCAAGATCTCTGTTTTCAGGTACCAGACGTTCAGAGCCGCCGGGTGCATTTCGCTGCTGCCCACGAAGGGCCCTCGCCCGCACCCTAAGCGGACGTGGACTCCGCACAGGGCTCACGTAGGGAGCCCCACACCCCGGCCTGCGACCCCCGACTTCCCGAGCCTCCACAGCAACAGTTTTCCAGTCTGAGCAGTACCGCAAACGTCTCCTGGGAAAATGCTCACCAGGACCCCGGGCACTGAAGCCAGGGTCACGGGAGGACACCGAGCCTGGCCCTGGGTACAGCGGGGGGCAATGGGAGATGGGCCAGGAGCTACGGCTGCAAACGTCGGTCTCGGAGGCTCACACCCGAGAAACTTCCCGAGGGCGCGAGCGAGGTGCGCGGCCGCGTCCAGGAGAAAGCCCTGCAGGCGAGGGGACCCGAGCAGCGGCTGGACCCGCTCCCTCGCCCGGTGCAGGTGACGGGAGCAGGTCTCAGTCCCGTGTGCGCGGCTCCCTCCGCGCCGAGGGTCCCAGGAAAGGGACCAGGAGGGTTTCGCTTAATTCCAAAGAGCACATCCCGGCCACCGGGCAGGGAGGGAACCTGGAATCCAGGCCACCGCGTTCCGCGGTGGCGCAAACAAAGTTGGGGCGCAGAGACGCTCGGTCCGTGGATCCCCGCGTCCGTGCGCCCCCGCCCGCGGCGCGCCACTACTTACACGAAGACCCCGAAGAGCAGGGCTCGGACCCCGATCTCGATGGCCAGCTCACGCATGGTGCGGCCGGAGCGGCTCCCGCGAAGGCTGCGACTGGTGCTCTCCGCGACTCCCGCAGCTCGGCCGACGCCGGCTCGCCAGACCTGGGGCGGCGAGGGAGGCGCGCTCCAGGCCGCGGGCGGGGGCGGGAGG
>NW_017731424.1:2975048-3023785 GCF_001890085.2 Hipposideros armiger | reverse complement strand
AGGCGCCTCGGGGACTCCCGGCTACGGAGCGCCGCCTCCGCGCTCTGGGCCCGCGCCGGGCGCCCGCGGCCGGGGAGGGGAAGCCCGGGGAAGCCCAGCCGCCACGGCTGCCGCCGCCCCTGCGCGCTCCCCCGCCCCCCGCCCCCCGCCAGTGGGCGGACCCGGAGCAGCGCGCTCGCCGGGTCTCTGCTTGCGGTCGCTCTGCGTCTGCTGGCTCCGCGTCCTGCCCTCGCTCTCTCGGCTCGCGCTGCCCGGCACACGCACGCACGTGGGTATGTAGTACAGGACGCTTTGGGGATTCTCTGGGGTTCCAGGCAGCCCGGGCACCCTCTGTGCGTGCTGCGACGCGCTCCCTTCCTTGTGTTCTGCCCTCCCTACACCGTTCCAACCTGAAATTCATTTTTTTTCTAGGAAGTTCCCCCTTAGACCGCTCGCAGGCTCGTTTTGCCCTCAGGACGTGCCAGCCAGGCTCCAGAGCCCTGGCACAGACTGAAGGCAACGGCGGCGAGCCTGGCTGCTCGCCAAGCCACCGTTACCAGGTGGCCCTTGGGGATGTGATCCCTCCACCCCCATCCCCACCCTCAGCAGCTATGGGCTGCTGGGCAATGAAAGGTGAAAAGAAGAGACTGATACAGCCCCTGCCCGTGGCAGGCAGTCAGGCAGTCAGGCAGCCAGGACTGCAGGTAGGACCGTAGCACCTTCATCCACAGGGTTCAGAGTCAAAGGCCAGACCCTCACCCCACACTGTACCCTGGGGGTCACGACCTCAAGTCAGAGCCCTGCCAGGGTTTATTGCTCTTCGCTTTACTAATTTAAACCAAATGCATATTCAAGATGCAAAACTCGCCTTAACCATAAATAACCATTAGGTTGTCTCTGGGGAGCCCAGCTCTCTCCGGGATTTTGTGAGCAGGCGAGATGGATTAGAAGATGACTTCTGGGAAAGAGGACCATATCTCAGTTTGGGACAGAAGTGGGAACAGGTGGAAAGAAGGCTTTAGAAGGAGGGCTTCAGCATCCGCAAAGGACAAACAGACCCTCCCTCCAAAGGGACACATGACAGATCCAAGATTCCTGAGGCAAGACACGTCAGGGTCTAGGAAGAGAGAGACGGACCGAGGAGGAGCAACCCCGGCTCTGTGTGGAAGGGACCCCCAGCAGCAGCCCCACGGGCACGAGCTGCATCTGATTGCTCATCACTGTACACCGATGCCTGGCACACTGTTTGCTGAGCCTTTGGTGAATGAATGAATGAACAAATGACTATATACATCATCAGGCACACGGGGTGTCAGGTATGGGTAGAGTGGGAAGGATTTGGAGGGAGGACATGTGGGCGTCTGTCTCCTCTGGGTCTTGGGCCCTGCAACTACGCTGGACACAACTGGACTCCCCTAGGTTAGCAAAGTGATGCAGGAGAGCCCATAGTCAACCTAGGGAGCTTTAATGACCCAGAGCTGAGACTGTCAGGTGCCCATGTTCCAGGAGGGGATACTAACAAGAGCCCATGACGTTAAAACATCGCTTACCCATAAGCATCAACTGAGTGCAGCCTGTGCAAAGCTGTGTGCCAGGTAATCCTAGTATCTGCCCTCAAGAAGATGGGGAGCCAAAGAGTGAGGAAGCAACATCAAGGTCCTATGCAAAGGTATTTATAAGTCCAAACAAGTGCTTCAGAAAACTGGATCAGTCAGAGGTCAGAAGTTGGAGTCATTCCTTTGGTCTGGGGTGGCCAGAGGATACAGATTTATAGTGGACAGTGGGTTCTTGTAAGGCAAGGTAGGAAAGCAGAAAGGGAGGAAATTGTGGATGAAGGTAGAGCATAGGTGCAGGTGGCAGAAGGCGGAAGGGGTCTGGAGGGCACAGTGGGTCGACCTCACTGGCAGACCAGAGGGGTGAACAAGGATTAAGTTCGTGGTGGAGATCTTGTCATGGCAGTTCTGTCCACTGGGGTCAGTTTTCAAGATCACAGAACTAGAATCTTTGTGCCACACTGTGTGTATCATTTCTTCCTTGTATTAGAGATACCTAGATAGGAAGTTTGAAAGGGCATGTGACCTCATTGCTTTAGTCATTAACAAGAGACTTTGAAAAACCTAGACCCAAAGAGCTGCCGAGTTCAACCCTCTGTTAGATGCTTGAATCTATTCTATGCTCTCCCCCTCCAAGTGGCCATCCTGTGCTTATTGGAAATCCTGCCACTGATAAGGAATTCCCTCGTCAGGGAGCATGTACTCTCTTCATATGGCTTTGTTGAAAGCTCTTCCTTACAGGGAATTGCAACGCACCATCCTGCAACTTCTATCAGTGCGTTAGTCCCACCCCACCTGATTCCTCCCCCTAGCCCCCCCACCGACTGCACAGAACTTATGAAGTCAGAACTTCTAATGACAAGCAACAGATGGCTCAACCCAAACTTATTCGAGAAAAAAAAAAGGTTGAAAAGTGTGGAGAAGATCAGGCAAGCTTCAGGCACAGCTGGACTCAGGGTCCAAGCAACGTCATTGGGACTTGGTTCTTTCTACCACTCGGCTCTGTCTGCACTGTATTGGCTTCAGTCTCAGGCTCCTGGAAGTTGCCCTCGTGAATAAATCTGGTGGGGAAGATCTCTACCTTGATCTTAGCACTCCAAGCAAAAGTGTCGTTGAGTGTCATTGGCACTGCCCAGCCCTGAACCAATCACTGGCCAGGGAATCATGATGGATTGGCTGTCTCAAGAGTAGGCTACATGCTTCATCCCTGAGTGGAATCTGCACCCAAAGCCCCTGAGCTGAGAATGGGGGAAAGGAGGTGAACCCACAAGTAGAGATCTGGTACTTTGAAGGAGGGAAATGTTTGATGGGGAGCAAACAAACGAGGACTGGGATACCCCCTTCCATGCCACATCCAGGCAGATTGAGGACAACTGGGGTGCCTCCCTGAGCTCTCATCCAGCCACAGAATCTTTAAGAGAGTCATACTGAGAACTCCGCGGTAAGGCTCTCACCTTTGTCAATACAGATTTGCAGGATGGCCTTTAAACAAAGCTGTGCTGTCACCTTCAGGTATGTCCTCAGCTGCCTCGTCTCTCCCTTCTCCACTCCTTTTGGCAACTCTGTCTTCTGCCCTAATAATCTCCTTTGCCACTTACCAAAGTCAGCTGTCAAGGGAAAGCTCTGGCCTCGTTCATTATATAAACCTGGATCAGGTTATTCTGTGGGCTCTGTCTCACAGAAGAATTTATAATTTAAGGCAGGTCCCTCTTGAAGGGCAGACCGGCTCTGTTCCCCATGAAAGGGACTGAAGATGGCATCCTCAGTGTCTCACATCCCACAAAGCAGGCAGCCATTCCCATGGGTTTGGAGGTGGCTGGCTCCAGCAGCTGTCCAGCTGTGAACAATGTACCAAATAGTAGAGCCCTCCAGAAGTGCCATATTGCTACCCCGCTAGATAAATGAGTTGACAGGGAGCGGGTAAAGGCAGCTTTGATAAAGCAATCCAGCCAGAGCACCCAGGTGCTCAGCTGGGCAGCCCCTGCTGGGCCCTCACAAGACTCCCACGGAATGTGATGTGTTCTCTAGGGAAGGGAGCATGGGTCAGAGGTCCTAGCAGTCTCAGAAATGCTCTATCATAAGAAATAAACACGTTTGTCCCTTGCCTGGACATGGTGCATGCTGTAACTAGAAAGTGTGAGAGTCATCTCTGAAAAATCAGAATGTAGACACTCAAATGAGCACACTTTCTCCAATGCTTCTGTGGCTGCAGACATTTTCAAAGTGCCACTTTGCAAAAAAATCTCTTTATTTCCTATTGAGCTCAGGGGCATGTCAAGAAAATCACCTCTGTCCCTCCATAGTCATGCCTCTGCTGTTGGATTTTTTTTTTAAATCCTCGAACAGTATTGTCCATGATGATGATCCCATATTGACCAGACTTTTGGTTGTTTTCAAAAACCAGAGCCACCTTTGGAGAACACAACTTTGCAACCATTTCTTATCATTTCATTTCTAAACGTTATGCTTCATATCTCAATGGCATCTACATAGCTTTTCTAAGAGTATGACCTGGAAACAGCACAGTGAGCCTTACCTACAGAGACCCACACATTCAGGCTTTCCATCGTGGTTGTCTAGTATAAATTTGATGATGTGCCTAAAACACCAAGGATCCAAGAGGAATTTCAGAAGAGGTACGTGAATTTCAATCTGGTACGTGAATATTTTCCATGATGGTCTCAATAAATGTCTGTCATCTTACACATCCATGGATGTGGAGCTCACTACTCATTCCACTTCTGGAGAGATCTGTTGTCATTTGAGTAGAAACAGGTTTGCCTATAGCCTACATCCCTGGGTCTAAATTGTGCTATGTGGACCATGCAGAAAAAATTAATACATATTCTTCTACATTATAGCCCTTTAATTATTCTACAACTGGAAAGAGAGATAGAGAGTTGGAAAATGGAGATGGAGATGGAAGACAGAGATGGGGATGGAGGGGGAGATGGAGATGGAATTAAAGATGGAAATGGAGATGGAGTTAAAGATGGAGATGGAGATGGAGATAGAGGGGGAGATGGAGATGTAGATGGGGAGATGGAGATGGAGTTGAAGCTGGAGATGGAGATGGAGTTAAAGATGGAGATGGAGATGATGGAGATGATGGAGATGGAGATAGAGATGGAGATGGAGTTAAAGATGGAGATGGAGATGGAGTTAAAGATGGAGATAGAGATGGAGTTAAAGATGGAGATGGAGATAGAGATGGAGATGGAGATGGAGATGGAGATAGAGATGGAGATGGAGATGGAGATGGAGATGGAGATGGGAGAGAAAGGAGGGGGAGAGGAAAGAGGGAGACAGGCATGGAGGGAGGGAGGAAGAAAGAGTAACTTCTCTTTCTAAGCTAACTGTTCTCAGTTCTTTTACCTTCTTTCAAGTAGTAATACTTACAAGGATATAACACTACAGATCCAACACTGAAGTGCCTTAAGCCAAACTCCACATACTAAAAGATAATTTTCATACTTCTAGGAAGGAGGTAGAGCATACTGAATGTAAATTAATCCTTTCATATCTTTAGAGTAGTTGTTATTTCATCAAAGAGAAAATATATGAATTGATGAAGTCTTCAGGGGAAAGTGCCACTTCAGTTCTTAGAATGTCTTCTGTTAGGAACTTTCTTTCCTAGCAGGATTTTGTCTATTACTCGTATTTAAAAATTCATCATGTGAAAAGTCAGAGTATCATTTGCTTTACTTCATCCAAAGAGAAATCTTCGTGTGGGAGCCACCAACAGGATTCTCTTTGTCATGGGTGCCGTGGCACAAAGGAAGATCCTGGAATATTGGTGCAAGTAAAAACAATGAAAGATTAAGAAGGCTTTGTGCAGCTCGTTCTGCTCCTTCACTTGTCAGGAGTCCGGGGAGCCAGGGGCAGAATTTGAACGTAAGTCCCCTCATTCACAGCCCTGTGTCTTTCATGGCACCCAGCTGCACCTCAGGGGAAATCTTATTGTGGTTTTGCTTTCTGTTTCCCCGGTGCCCAGTGATGTTGAGCATATTTTCATGTGTGTTGTCCATTCTTTTGTCTTTTTTTGTATGTGAAGTACCTATGCTTGTCTTTTCCCTATTTTTAAAATTGGGTTTTTGCTTTTTAGTATTGATTTGAAGGCATTTTAATGTATTCTGAATACTAGTCCTTCGTTAGTTATACATATCACAAATATCTTCTCTCCATCTGTTCCTTGACTTTTCATTTTCTTAATGGTGCCCTTTGAAGAGCACACATTTTTAATTTTGATGAAGTCCAATTCACCAGCTCCCTCTTTTATGGTTGTTCCTTTTGTGTCCTAAGAAATCTTGGCCTACTCCACATCTGTGAAGATTTCTCCTATGTTTTCTTCTAGAAGCTTTGCAATAACTATCTTTTATATTTAGGTCTGTGTTATATCTCAAATTGATTTTTGCGTGTGGCATGAAGTAGGGCTGAGTTTCTTTTGTTCATAAGAATATTCAGTTGCTCCAAGATTACTCGTTGAAAATGCCATCTTTTGAAGTTGAATTGCCTTGACAGCTTTGTCAAAAACTGACCATTTGTGTGGGTCCTCTTGATTTTTTTCATTGTCTCCACCCATCTCTTTGGGGGCCTGCTGTGTATTCGCAAAGACCAAGGGACTTGTACAAATGTTCATAGCAGCTTTATTAATAATATCCAATACTGGAAACAACCCAAATGTTCATTAACAGAAGGACGGATAAATCGTGGTGTATTCATACAATGGAACACTACTCAGTAATACAAGGCAAGGAGCTACTGATCCATGTGAACACGTGAATAAATCTCAAAAGCATAGTTTTGAGCAAAAGAAACCAGACGTAAAAGGTAGCATACCATATGATTCCATTTCTTTGAGCTTCTAGAACAGGCAAAACTGGGCTATGGTGATGGAAAACAGACTGGTGTTTACCTCTGGGTGGGGGCAGAAAGTGGCACAAGGGAACTTTTGGAAGTATTAAAAATATTTTCTACTTAATTGGGATGCTGGCTCCATGGAGGCATCTATTTGCCAGCATTCATCCAACTGTACACTTCAAATCTGTGTATCTAATTGTGTGTAAGTTACAGCTCAATTTTAAGAAAAAGAAAAAATAGCTCACAGGATGTGGAGGAAATTCTCACTGGGAACCCCCTCCCCCCAAAACCATGCCAATTCCCCAGTTCCCCAAGTATTCTGTCTGCCATGGGGTCAGATGCACTCAGCAAAAAATGCTACGGTTGTCTTTCAAAGACCCAAACTGAAAGTCCCTTCCAGGAAATATTTGGAGCTGCTCAAAAGCTCCTTGCAAGGAGACATTCAGATAAGCAATGAACATTTTTTCCCTGGCCACTGATCTGACTGGTGAGCTCAATACTTCCAGCTCATTCTTTTGGGACAACTCTTCATTGGTTATCAAGTTCTTAGCCTTCATAGCCAGAAATCTGCCTCCTGGTAGTTTCATGTGTTGGTCACCTTTTTCCCTTCAGAAGAAGGAAGGACAGCTCCACACAGCTCCCTGTCCACATCTTCTCCTGTAAGGGAGACCAGGCTGTCCATCCGGCCAATCCTCTCCCCTCGCCTCTTGCCTTCTGTGAGTGCTGCAAAAATACCCACCAACGAAAGAGAAATGTTCTCCTTTATGAGCCAGGATCCTCCAGGTCATAACTACTATCCTGGGAATGCTAGCAGCTAGGCAAGCGCCAGGGGAGGAGGTACTCTCATGGGCCCCTTGAGAGGTAGGCAGGGCCTCCTGCTTTTCACCAGCCCTTCTTCAAGGCTGTCATTTCATCATTATGGCTCCATTCATGTAGCAATGAAGATTTTTCCTCTTCAAAACCCCTCTTGCAAAGAGCAAATTTTCCCAAGTGGAGTCCTACCTCAGGCTATGTATTAATAATGATGTCTTCTTTTACTTCTGTCAATTTGCTGGTTACTACACACCCTCCCATGTCTGATTTCCTTTGATCCTCACCACAAACTCAGGTGGAAGAGAATGTGGTGTTGTTGTTGTTGTTTCCACCTTTATGTGTCGAAGATAACAGTCAAGGAGTTCCGTGGCTCACGCAGACCACGTACACAGTCAGCTGCACAGTAGAACTAATGGGTACGTTTTCCACTAATAGGTCAGTGTTCTCAGTTTGCCAAGGCCCCTGGCCCTCACTGTCCATGGAGATTGACTGATTGCTGGGAGAGCAGACATGGAGCCCAGGACTAGTGCCTGGGAAAGGTAAGAAGGGTGCATGGGGTGGAGTAGTTGATAGGAGGGGCTGATATTGAGACCCGCCTCTTCCTGCTCCACAGTTTGACACATCTGTCATCAGAGGAGCTTGCACAGGCCAGGTTCTCAGAATATGCTTGTGCTGGAACTGCTTCACCTGTCTCCAGGCCAGCAGGTGGATAAAGTATGATTCCTAGATAGCAATTGATAGAAAATCCAACTCAAATTGACCTGGACGATAATGTCCAGCGGGAACTCAAGGTTCGGGCTCAGCTTGATCCAGAGTTCAAACAATGTCACGAAGCCTCGGTGTCTTTTGAACTCTTGCTCAAGGCTACCTTTTTGTTCTCTCTGTACTCAGATTGGTTCTCTCCCTGTGGGGCATGTTGACTATGGTGGCTGCAATTTATAGCCTCTCAGGTTCAAGTTCAGCAAAGAAAAAAGAGGAAGTGTGTGTGTGCATGTGAATGTGTGTGTGTGTGTGTGTGTGTGTGTGTGTGGTATGCATGTATTTTTCCAATAGTTCCTACAAAAGTCCTGAGAATTTCTTTGATTAGACCTGCTTGGGCGATGTGACCACTGTAGCTGGAGATTTGGGGTGTAATTATGCTGATTGGGTAACTCTGGGTCATAGACATCCCTCAAACCAAGAGGACTAAGAGTGTAAAAAGAGTAAAGCCTTATGTTAATGGCAGTTACTGTTACCGGAAGAAGGGCAAACGATATTGGAAAGGCAAATTTCAAATGCCCACCACATAGATCTCACTAGAAGGTAATCACCATTCAAACAGGACCTTTCTTGCATTCACTGCTATAGCCTCTAGAAAAATACCTGGCACAGAGTAGGTACTCAGTATATTATCATATTGTCATTTGACCAAATAAACTAATGAACCTCCAGCATTGGGAGGATCCGCTAAATATGGTATCACATGATTTTGTTGTGCTCATCTCTTCTTTGGTCCAAACAAGGATTTCAGGAAAGAGTTGGGTCCCCAACAACATCCAGCAGCCGTGCCTGTTCATGTTAAGCCACTCATCTCAAAGTCCATTTGCCATGTGAGCTTAAGCAGACAATACATGTTATTTTCTATCATGGTGCAGGTGACATTATGAGTTTCACAAGTTAACATATATATTAAGATTGCAATTTGGAGCCCAACTTCTAAAAACATCTTTCAGCTCCTTATCCTCCCTTAAAGAGATGAAGAAGGGGACAATGTGTTTAGAGCAGTGATGGACAGATATATGGACACCTGGACACAATGGCCCCAAATTGCTGGTGGCCAATACACAGGCTTCCAGATTTCCAAAGCTTTTGCCCAATAGGTATACAGTCTTTTCAGACATGGAACATAAAACTGTCTCCCTCCTGGGCATAAAGTTTTTTCTTCTCTGACTTTCTACTAGCCAACTTCTCCAAATACAACACCCAAAGCTATGGGGTCCTCCAATCATGACATATGTATAATGCTGGAATTTTAGTGGAAACTCAAAACCCCCACAGATTGTAAAGTTCAGGGTATGTGTTTATGTTTATTTTCTTTTTTTTTTTAGATTTTTTTTTAATTGGGGAATTGGGGGATGGGAACAGCGCTGGGGAATTGGGGGAAGGGGAACAGACAAGTTGCTGTCGTTTTGTTCTTCAGTCTAGTTGTGGAGGACGTTGCTTCACTGGCCCAAGTAGGCACCATCATTGCGCCCTTCCCTGGAGAGGCAGATCAGTCGCCGGCTTCTGGACGGCCGCTCACTGCGGCTGCTGGCCGCTCACGCTGGCTGCTGGCTACACACGATAGCCCATGGCAACCTATGCCGTTGCCGGTGACTCATGGCAGCCCAACTCCAGGTTGAGCTGTTGTTCAGCATCTTAGCCGTAGAGGGCAGTGTCACTGGCCCTCATATGTGTGATCCGAACTGGGGCCCTCTGGCATCCCAAGCCAGCTCTTAACCAACGCGCCACTCGGCCCTGTTTTTTTCTAATTAGAGGGTACATAATTTTTATCTGACTCTCAGAAAGCTGGCATCTTGTCATCACAGATCCTGACAATTAAGCTAATATGGAGGAAAGCCGAGAGAAGAGTTGGAGAATCAAGGGCCGTTGACATTGTATGAGGCCCTGAGGCTAGATATGCCTCGAGCTACTAACACTTGGACTTCCCAGCCACTACATGCCTGGTTTTGTTTAGGACAGTTTGGGATTTTTTTCTGTCATTGAAACCTGATTAAATCATTCAAGTCAATTATATCAATCCCAGAGCATTTGCCAAATATCTACCATGTGCCAAGTACTGTTGAGGACACAGAAAGGATAGAACTTCAAAGGTTTAGATCAACACCCACAAAGCAAGAAGCTAATGACTAAGTGCTACATTAAGTGGTACAGACACTGGTAAAATAGTTGAGAGTGGCTATTCTGTCCATCCATCAGCTGTAGAAGAAAATTCCATTCCAGAGTGACTTATTCCCTCCCTGACCTCTAGAGCTCATGTACGTGACCAGGAATTGTCCGTGGAGGACGGTAGAGAGACTGATGTCACCAGGACAAAGCTGGCCCTTTCCCATTTTACCTGAAGCTCATCCGCTTATTTAATTCACAGGTCTGTTTTATAACTTTCCGGGCACAAGATGTTCTGACACTTGAGTAATAAGCAATATTCACAAGATGTTTTCGTTTTCTCCATCCAAAGGGTGCTAATAAGACCGGGTGCCATTTCTCCCCTTTTTCCAACCTTTGTCCAAATAGTAAAGTAACAGCCTTCCCTCCCTTTCAAGTTCATTGTCATTAGATCTGAACACCAACAACGTCCTCAATGTACATATACCTGTACACGGGGGAAAAAGAAACCAGAGATGCCAACAGCCCAGAAGATTTTCTTTGGTTTTGTCCTGGTGAGTTGAAGCAGAGGGTTAATAATAGGCCGAGGTCCAGTGGGCCCATCAGGTAGGGCAGCCAGGTATCTCTCGAATCACTAAGAGCCATCTCCAGAGTCCAGGGGCCGCTGGGAAGGGGCGGACAGGTGAGGAGATGAGCCACTGGTCACTAACAAGAACATCCCACAAGGGATGGGCCTACGCTAAAAACAACCACACTGGGTTTATTGCCAACATTTACAGTTCCAAAGAACTATTGGTAATAGATACAATTTGGAGGAAGCTGGACCTCTGTGGGAGACAGACACTGTATATTCTACACATCGAATGGCTTGTGTTAAAAACAGCGAACATGATTGCACATGATTCTTCACCAATTTTTACCAACATTCTGTAGACAAAAAGACACCCTACTTTAAGAGGAGAGAGTCCCTCATGTTCAGCTGTTCCTCATCTATGCTGTTAGGCACCGTTAGTAAATGTGTAGAGTAAAGAAGGAAGAGCATGTGCTTTGTAATTTAATTAGTAGGCCCAGCGGAGTGTGGTCTTAGATGAAGCCTTTGGAGTCGGACAGACCTGGGTTTGAACCCCAGCTCTGCCCCTCCTTCACTGTTTGACCTTGGACAAGTGACCTAACCTCTCTGTGCTTCTGTTTCTATAAAATGGTGGTGGTATTTATACCTGCGGTGCCCAGCGAGATGGAGCATATAAGTGCTGAGTCCCATGCATGGCACGTGGCCAGTGCCTGAGAAACAGACCAGCGGGTGTTATAGGCTGAAGGAGGAGGGGCTGGTGTTTCTACGGGGTGCAGCCAGAACCCAGTGACTTCAAATCTGGCTCTGCTTCAGCGGCGGTGGTCAAACCGGTGTTGTTTTAACAGGTGTTATAGTTCAACCACTTCAAAAACTGTAATAAAAATGAACACACACCTGCCCTGATGGCATACAAAATCTTAATGCATCCAAGATTGCCAGTGCATGAACACGAGCTCATTTTTTGTGCACACTTTCAGAAAAACCCATCTTCCATCTCTGTGTAGATCTGACCTTCGCATGAAGATGGCAGTGACTAGGACGGCTGCACTCTGAGCTGGTCATTTAAAAAATTCTGGCCTCTGCATATTTCCTTGCTTCAGATGCATAAACGAGGGCCACTGTCTGCCCAGTGCATGCCCTTGTCACTTCCAAACAGTCAGACGTGCGTGGACGGGTGAATGTTCGGGCACTCACACCATGCAAATTGTGTAGCCTCCCATAGAGATGGCCCTGCACGCCAGAGCAGGTTTTGCTTTTCTGAAAAGCCCTGTTGCTTCCCTCTCGACTAAGATTTCTGGAATGGAAGTAGCATTGTTTCGAAACCTCTGGAGCTCCCAAAATGAGATTTGAAATTGGAATCCCACACATGGAAAAAAAGAAGAGACTAAAGTAAGAGGCAAGGCCACTCTAGATGGGTTGGTGGCAGGTTTAATAAGCAAGGGAACTTCATACGGAGCTTGTCCTGGGAGGCTGCAGAACAGGTAGATTTTCACTGCCCACCAGAATCTTAAAAGTTTATTCTGAAAAAAAAAAGTTTATACGGAGGCCTTAGCAGGGTTCAGTGACATAGACCACCCAGATGGCCATTTGGATCAACACCTTAGTATTTCAAGGCCGCATTCTTGAAAACAGCTCCCACTTTGGGCAGGGGAGGCAGAAAGTACATTCCAAGGACAGCAGAAGTGGGAGGAGCCTCCGATTGCAGGGGTCCAGCTCCTGGGTCACCTGGCTGTCATATCCTCTTGGTGACCTCTCCCAACAAGTGGTTATTAGATCTTGTTAATGATTCAGTTCTGAAAACAATTACCGCCCATCTCTGATGCTTCTGGAAGTCTCACTGAGGAATATACACTGTGATTGCAAAGTGAGATCTTTAAAATCCATTGTTCATATTTGTAGCTATGTACCTGGGTAAAAACAGATTTTTGTTCTTTTCCATGCAATCCAAACAACATACAGAAGTAAAGGGGATGCTAAGAGAAAAATAGGCAGTATCTATCAGTCATAACAATGCTTAGTTTGGCTTCCTCTAGAGACCAACCCCACGACAAGGGTCTGCATGCGTGTAGCTTACTTAGGAAGTGATCCCAGGAAGCCCTGCAGGGGAGCGAGGAAGCGAGTCAGAAAAGGGAGGGAAACCAATGCGTGTTCACTACTGGGCAGGTGACCACTGTGGGCCGTCCCGCTGGGAAACTCCAGCAGGGAATGTCTCAGAACCCCTGCCCTACCCAGAAGCCAGCGTTCTCATCCACCAACTAGTAGTGGGGAGTCACTCCTGGGGAGGCTCAGGGAATACTTCTGGGCACTTCTGCTTTCCCTGAGCTCTAGCCAAACAGATGACAATGACCAGAGAGAACCCTCAGCAAAAAGTTGCAGGTTCTTGCTGCTGGAAGCTAGGACACCATTGTACAGGAGCTGGTGAACCCTGAGCCATGAACGGTATCTGATGCTACCCACCCCTCCATTTAATGACAGACAACTCACGGTTCATGTGCCAAACACCTTGCCTACATTAACTCATGTGATCATCACACCAACCCAGGAAAAAGGTACTGTTCCTATCCCCATTTTACAGGTGAGGAAACGGGGGGTTGGAGAGATATAACTAGCCCGTGATGCCATCTAATAAACTATGGATTCAACACACGAACTCAGAGCCATCTGACTTCAAAATCTGCGCCCTTTATCACTCCATCAAATTTCAGTCTCATTCATTCTCATATGATGATGTTAACTAATTGGTTACTCTATTTTTTTTATCCCACAGCCAATTAGAAACAGAAAATGCCAGACGGATGTGTCAGCTACAAGTCAGCATCCGGGGGTGGCGGGAGCAGTCTCATCAAAGTACCACTCAGCCTAATGACCAATGACCAACACGAGATCACAAAAGGTTAAATTATGTTCCGTGCCCCCTCTTTTCAATGGCACCTAAGGATGCAATGTGGTTTCTGAAAGACGCCCAACAAGAATCGTGGGCGATGTCCAGGTGTTGCTTTGGAAGATGGGTTTCCATGGTGTGGCTTATCCACGCCCCAGCAGAGGCAGGTAAGTGTGCTCAGGTTCCTCGTTACAGAGGCACTAAGCTAACACACTGAGTGCACACCTGAGGACAAGAAACGGCTGCTGAAAGGCTGAGGGGATCATCTTGGGAGGAAGGCTGTGGACCTCTTGGTGGATTAGCAAAGCCACACTCCAGAAGCAGGGGCCAGAACCGGAAGGAAAAAGCAAAGGGCAGCTGCGCTGGGGTCTGACCACCCACCACTGCTCCAGAGAGTTCAACAGCTTTGAAAATCCACCCTACAGAGGGAAAAGGTTGGCAACCTTCAGTCCAGCCTTGGAAATCGGAGGTGTATCCTACTACTATTCTCATCGGAGTTCCTGTTCCTACAGATTAATCAGCATTTAGGGTGTGGGGGACATTCCTACAAGTTGCTCAGAAATAAGCCCTTCATTGGTGGTGCTGGTCTTCACTCCTGAGCGACTCGTGTGTACCACCTTATAAACCTGTCAGACAGTTAGCAGGCAGCACATGCTTCTGACTTGCACAGCAAACAAAATTCACCAGGAATTCTCTTCTGCTCTACTGTGATTTGGCTAACTGTGTGATTACACCCTGTAAACAATGCAAATGCAATACACAGGCAGAGAGTAACATTTAATGCAAAAGCCGACAATAATATGATCATCTCCACCCCCAACATCATTATTTTCTGTGGTTTCAAATCATCTGATGGAACGTTTAGGTCTCATTCAAGTAAAACACAAACAGCTCTGCTTACAAGATTTGTTAACTGTCTCCTTGTCAGGGAGTGTGGGAACTTCTAAATGGATGGACTACCCCCAAAAAATTCAGCCTTAACAGAAATTGTGACGAGCTTGGCCAGTGATCCTGGGAGACTAGCCATTCACTCAGCCCATTTCTTGTTGAGTGTCACTCAAGCAAGTCCCTTGCCAGCTCCAGAACATCAGACCAGACTTGGCAGAGGGTCACTGATTTTTATATTGAAACCCCCTGCTGGAGGACTTGCATATCAGGGTAGCATTATTTACAACAGCCAAATAATAGAAGCAACCCGTGTACCCACTGACAAGTGAGTGGATAAACCAAAGTGGTCTATACTTACAATGGAACATTATTCAGCCTTAAAAAGAAGCAAATGCTGACACCTGCTACAACACGGATCAACCTTGAGGACATCACGCTAAGTGGAATAAGCCAACACAAAAGCATAAGTACTGTATGATTCCACTTATATGAGGCACCGAGAGTAGTCAGATTTGGAGAGAGGGAATATAAACGTGGGTGCCAGGGGCTCAGGGGAGGGGCAATGGAAGTTAGTGTTTAATGGGCCAGAGTTTCAGTTTTATAAGATGAAAATGCTCTGGAGATGATGGTGGTGATGGTTGCACAACAATGTGAATGTACTTAATGCCACAAAACTGTACACTTAACAATGGCTTAAAGAGTAAATTTTATGTTATTCATATTTTACTACAATAAAAAAACATCCCCCGCTGGAAGAATTTCCCATCTTGGTGTCTTTATAGCAACCAAATAACGAAACACAGCAATGGTTCACAGCATCCCTCAAAGCTCCTACTGTTTACCACTTTGATTCTCATTTACATTCTCATTTGCATTTTCACCTCCTCTTTTCTGTGGCTGATAAGGTGTACTTCCGCGACAAATGACTTTTTCTAAATTGGAAGCACCATGCCATAGGCTTTCCACTGGATGTAAGAAATTCGGGGGGAATAAAAACTAAAACAAAAACAGGGTTATAATCCTAAGCTCTAGGCTTCTGATTTCAAAAGTTTGGTTCAGAAATGCACATTGGGCAGAACTTTTTAAAATAGGCTAATGAAAGCTCTAACTTTTTTTAAGCTAAATTTTTAGGCCTACGTAACATTCTGCCAATAACTTAAGAGCAATATATATAATTTTTCATAATAGGCAAGGACTGCAAAGGTCAAAAGGAGACAGTGACGATGTTTTTGAAGTGCCCCACACATTACAAATTCATTCCTCCTTTCAATGCCATCACTCATGTCTATTTGGCAGCATTCTTTCATTTTCTTCCTTTCAAAAGGGACTTTTGTGCCAGCGAAGAATTACACAGAAGATTCTAAAGCAATAAAAACAAAAGGACACTCCCCACCCCCCACCCCCAACTTGAAAAAGAGACCGAAACAAGACTTCCGCAAGCGTGTTCCATGAACTATTTGAATCTAAATCACTAATGTGCTTATTAAAGATGCAGATGCCCTGCTGAATTGGAATTTCTGGGAATGCTGGCCCTGGATCTGATTTTTATTAAATAAGGGCCCTTATTTATTAAATAAGGGAAGGCCTGACTGAGGCAAGATGGTGGGTAAAATGAAATGGGATTTTGGTCCATAGGGCCACATGTCAAAAAGCTGGCTAGTGAGGAGCAGACACATGCGCCAAGGGCCTGCCTGACTCCACAGGCCCCACCCCTCCCCAGTGCCCCGTCCCATGGGCCTCATGGCCCAACAGCCCCACTTCCGATATCCTCAGACACTCCCATTGATTGGCTTTGGGGCGACAGCAGACCACGTCTCCCCCAGGACCCTTAATTAATGAGGACAAGAAAGTAATGGCCAACCTGGTACGGGAGCCTCTACTGCCCACTTTCAGCTTCCCTGAATGACCTCACCACCGCCGGGGTCACCCTGACCAGAGCTGCACCTCATTCAACCAGTGCTCCCACCCCAGGTCCGCTGGAATGGCTGGACCAGAGCTGGCACGTGGACCAACTTGAGTGCTAAGTCTCAACCATTGCTGTGGGTACCTTGGATTTCAATGTCTGGCATGGGCTGAGAGGGTCAGGGCAGCCTCAGGTTTCCAGGGCCCCCTCTCTGCCCTGGAAGTGCTTTAGGACAATACTTTCCATACTTCTGTGAATTACTTATTCATGTATTTATTTACAAGTACTTGTATAGCACTTTCTATGTTCAAGACAATCTTCTAGGTGCTTTATATATATGAACTTATTTCACCCTTATAACAACATTGAAGCAGAGACTACTTTTATACTCATTTAAAACTGAGGCAACTAAAGCACAGAGAGGTTCAGAACTTTGCCCACAGCCACACAGCAGATAAATGGCAGAGCCAATTAAACGCCAAGGTGGTCTGCCGTCATCATTTATGCCAAGCTGTTTAAATAGGGCCTATGTGAGTGAAAGGCAAAATAAAGCACTTCAGCAAAAACAAACACTGCTAAATTCTAGTTACTGTTGCCTGTCCTGAGGCGGACTATCTTTGTTG
This sequence comes from Hipposideros armiger, assembly GCF_001890085.2. Taxonomy (NCBI): domain Eukaryota; kingdom Metazoa; phylum Chordata; class Mammalia; order Chiroptera; family Hipposideridae; genus Hipposideros; species Hipposideros armiger. Next base: position 3,006,849 of record NW_017731424.1, on the reverse strand, counting down.
AAAGGGGAGATTAAAGAGCATTTTTGAACGGTGTTAAAGGAAATAGCCCAAAACTGAATGACGCTTTCTTATTGACATCATTGAAACTGAAAGAGGGCTAAAACGAGTAACTTTCGGATTTTGTGGGTCAGTGCCACAAAGGACATAACTGATGGTGCCTCTTAGGGAAACAACTTGTTGATAAATTATGGCTTTGGACTGAGCACACCTGTGAGTGCCAGCGGGCAGTTTGTTTTGTCAGAGTTCAAACCTCTTCTCGAGAACTATATGTGTTGTGGATTCGCTAGAAAGACCGTATCTTTTTTGTGCAAATTGACATCTCGGCCCTAGTTACGTGATCAGAAAATTTCTACAAGCTGAGCCTAAATGGACCAAATCTTTACACAGTTGACTGTTTCCCATCAACACACCATCGTCAGTCGATCTTGGTCTAGGGCAGTGGTTCGAAATGTGGGCTCTGGACCAGCAGAAGCAAGCATCATCACCTGAGAACTTACTAGAAATGCAGGTTCTCTGGCCCACCCCAGACCTGCTGAATCAAAACCTGTAGAACAGGGCCCAGTATTCTGTATTTTCATAAGTCCTCCAAATTTGAGAAAACTGACCTAGAAAAAAAAAGCCAACTCTAAAACATACCATAGCAAAACTTTCATGTCAATTCTTTGCCATGAGTTAGATTTCTAAGAGCTTACCTGTGATTAAATTCTGGCTCTGCAATTTACTACCTCGGTGGCCTCAGGCAAACCATGTAACCTCCCCAAATCTCAGTTTCTTAATCTGCAAAATGGGGGTGGTAAGGCCTAATATACAGGGCATTACCTGGATTAAATGAGGAAAATACATACAAACGCTGACAGTGCACAGGATATGACAAATGCTCGGAATACGTTCCTGCTGGATTGATGACGATTATCATCTGTATGGATGCAATAGCCTTTGGTAAGAAATATTTTTTTAAAGGGAAAGAATTGTGTGTACGTCACAGGTGGGAACTATAGGACAAGAAGAGTTATCCCAACTCTGTCGCTCAGGGAGTACCCAGGCAAAGGTTGTAGACAGAATCCATCTTGTCCAAAATATGTGCCTGTCTGCTCAAAGTCTTCCTCCCACTGGCTTACCATTAGCCTAGAGCATCAACACTCCTGGCTTTGAGGGTCCCTAGAATGCAGACATGATCCTTTCAATAGACACTTCCAGCCAGGTTCTTCCCCAACCAAGGAAACGTTTGAAGAGAATGAGTGGGGGAGGGCCTTGGGGTCGCAGGGAGAATGGGTTGGACAGGGACAGGGATAAGGCAGGAGGATGAGACCACTCCTTGGCAGATCCCAGCTCTGTCCTCACCCTGTCTCTCCCCAGACCCCTCTCCTTGGCCCACCTGCACTGCCATGGTCTGCCTTTAAAATGCACTATTCTCCTCTCCTTGGACACAAGTCTTTTCCCTCATAGCCTCCCACACAGGCTGGAATTTTCCAACCCAAACTGTATTAAAACCAAAAGAGAGAGAAGGGGAAAAAAAGGATAAAGAAGCATGAAGGAATCAGAGAAACAAATACAAACCCCGGAAAACCAGTACTGCTCACTACGGACTGGGGTTGGATCCTACAATAACAGCTCAATAAGTACCTGCTAATTAATTAAACAGGAATCACAGGGCTGTCCAGAGAGAATGCCATCAGCCGAGGGAGCCCAAGTTGATGGGCAGGATCTTTTTGGACCTCATTTGAATTTCTAACCCAAACCTACATCCCTTTATTTTTCTGTCCACTCGCTCCTTTGGGTTAAGTTAACCAGCAGCAAGTAAGGTCAGGAGGATTTGCATCGAGCTGACTTGAACCATATCTGAAGGATGAGAGAGACCATCAGATGGATGATAATAACCACAAGTGAGTACCTACAATGTGCCAGGAACTATGCTGAACACATTATGTTCATCACCTCAGTTAATTCTCATAGCAAATTGACAAGCCAATAATAGTAACAGCTATTGTTACTGAGCACTCACTATGTGCCAAGCACTGTCCTAGGCACTTTAATGTCTTCATGAACTGAACTCTTATTACAGCAGTATACGCTGTGTATTACGATGCCCATTTTTCAGATGAAGAATTTGAGATACACACACACACACACACAAGAATAGGGCACAAAGTCCCACAGAAGTACGTAGCAGAGGCTGAAGCTGCACCTGGACCTCTGACTTGAAAACCCGCCCTCCCAGCCTGTCTCTTTAGGAAGAGGGAACACAGAGGCCTGGAGCTGAAGGGAGAGCCAGGGAGTGGGTGTGGGCTGGAAGGTTCGGTGAGTGCCGGGAAAGTGTCATAATGTTAGCTTCGGGAAATTCTGTGCATGAGTCCAAAAGAGGGTGGAGCCAGCCCTGGGCCAGAAGCAACTGCATGAAAAGACTCAAATGAGAAGAAAAGGATGGAGAAAGGAGGAAGCGGAGCTGCTTCGTCAGTAGCTACAGCAAGGGTCTTGGTTGTCAAGAACAGAAGTCAACTAACCTAGCAAGCAATGCTTTGGATGGATTTTATAACATTGAAAGAAAAGACAAAGGACCAGACTCAATCAATCAATCGATCAATAGCAAGAACAAGTGAGATCCAAGCAGCAGAAAATATCCTGTGGTCACACCCGAGGAACAACCTGGCTAGGACACTGTCCTGGACCCTGAAGTGCGCCCTGTTCCTGACTCAGACACCATTGGCTATGAGTTAGCTCTCAGTGACCAATCACTGATGTGTCACACCCTCAAGTGAGGGCATCAGATTGGCTGGGCCGGGGACAAGCCCTTGTTCAGCCTCCAGAATCTGTAGCAGAATCCTCTCTGTCACCAAGATTCACACAATGCAGGATGCCCTCGTGATCCCTCCCAAATCCAAACATCCACGACTGCTGCTGGAGACGTGAGCAAATGTGCCGCCACTGTGCCAGGTCAGCAGAGGCTGGATGCCACAGCCACATATGCAAGACAGAGGGGAAACAGATGCCTCTTTCATGAGGTAGTTTATGTAGCACCAAAGACATCCACACTCCAAAACTTTTTCCTTGGGGTCAGCATCACCAGCCAGCCTTGTGTAAGGTCCCCTCTCCTCAGGAGGGCTCTCAGACCTTGAGGTCGCAGTCCCATCCAGATGACAGTTCCCATTACAAGTGATAGGTGTGTGGTGGCACATAACATGACCGAATGCTCCCAGAGGAAGTGGGCTGGAAAGCTCTCTTCCTGGTGGCCACCTCGAGCACACTGCTCTTAGCCTGACAGATGTTCAGGAAATTATAGCAGGAAAGTGCACTTGAGAAGGTGAAGCTCATGGCTCTCTGCTGACCGCCTATGAACAGAAAGAGTCACCATGACCATGGGATGTTTTTTTCCATCTGAGCAAAGGCTGGACCTGCAGCCAAATGTACTGCCTGTGCTTGTGCCAACCTGAAAATCTCAGCGTGAGCTCTATTGCACAGTGATGCTCTCAAGTCTCTTGTTATTGTAGATTTCTCTTTTTGCTTATTTCCAGCTTGACCCTGGATGGTCAGACAGGGAATCGCTGAGCAGGACTCTGTGCTCATGCAAGATGCCTAACAAACCTGGCAGCTGAAGCCAAAGCTCAAACGTGCATATGGTGGGGAGAGAACAATGACCATTGTGAACGTGAGCCCAACACCTGGTCAAGAGTACAACAAAAGGAAACATTTAGTGGGGAAATTTAATTTCAAAGGAAAAACCTCCAGAAAATTATGAACCCAACCATTTGATTTAATCATCCGTGTTTGAATAGCTCTGCATGAGAAACATATTTAAACATTTATAAAAAATTAAGATGCCAAAATTAATGTTTAGCTATTATGGAAGTGCTTAATTGTCCGATAATCATGCATAATTAAATAGCAATTACAAATGTTACAGGATGGGGCCCCATTCAATGAAACTGTGTCAAAAGAGGACATAGATGATTTATTGGAGGAAAAGTTTGTGAGCTATGAGCCCTCTTGTGGCCATAAAGCACAGTGCAGCCAAGACCTTCACCACCACCCCTCCCCCCCTTCCACCCCCAACCAGCCCTCAGTTGTGGAGGCAGTGGAATGGAGTCTGCATGTGAGGTCTTGACTGCTTCACCAGACTGGACCTCTGATTCTAAGGAGGCTGCTGGGCAGTAAGCAAATGCCCTCCTCTCTTTCTGGTGCCATCAAGGACATTAGGACTGAGCTCAAAACTTCCCACGCCTCCACTGTTACCCCATAACAGGGCCTCGCATTTATGGGACTAAAAGTTGCACTGATGGGTGGTGCCATCGATCTGTAAAGAAAGCACCATCGTTCCTGTTTGCAGATGCTGAAACTGAGGCTCCAAGGGACTATGTGACTCGCCCAGGGTCTTTGAGTCTTTCGACCTGATTTTAAACGTCACCTCCTCCTGGTTTTAAATGTCACCTGTTTTAAATGTCCTCCCTGACCACACCACCAACCACCCACACCAGCTACTGCCAAACATGCCAACCTCTTTCTCTCCATTACTCAAATTGGGGGCAAATTATCCTCTCCACCTACTGGTTCATGCTTGCTGTTGTCTTCCACACTAGAATGCAAACTCCAGTGGGTCCAGGTCTGTCTCATTCACCGCTGTGTCCTGGACGTCAGTGCTTAGTTGGTATGGAACCACGAGTGATGTGATTAATAAAGCATGTGGCTGAAACACGAGCACAGACTAGCTGACTCTGGGCTCCTTGGAGGAGCACATTTTCCCTCGGGGCTCGTTGGCTTGGGGCCACCTCCTGGACCTCCCCTCGGGTCAGCCTACAGACCCCTCACACGTACTGTGTGCAAGGTTCAACTCTGCATTTGTCCCACAGACTCATTCCTCCTCCTTTATTCAACACCTCAAGTTGGAGGCACCATTTGCCACCAAGTTGTACAAGCTAAAGATGAGGATGTCATCTTCACTCTCCATTTGACCAGCTCCTTCATCTCCCACCCGTACTGACAAATTCTAGGTGCTAATTCTACCCCCCAGTGCACCCACCTCCATGCACCTGCTGCAGTCCAGGCTGGGCCACACTTCCTTGCACAGGTTATCATCTGCCAGTTGTCTCTGCCGGCTCCAGGCTGCAGCCAGAGGGTGCCTCCATAAACGCGGAGCCTGGCCCTGTCACTGAGAACCCTCCAGGGCCTCCCTGATGCTTTTAGGAGAAAGTCCAAAATGGCTAATAGGACCCTTGTGGCAGCCTGCACCTTCACCATCCTCCTCTCCCATACTCTGCTCTAGCCTTACAGGCATTCTTCCAGAGGGTGCCTTAGTGCCAGCCACCACACTAGACGCTTTTGGGGACATTAGCTCATTAAACTTCCACAACACCTCTGCAAGGCAGATAATACTTTTCCCACTTTTTAAAAAAAATGAAGCAGGCTCATAGAGGCAAACGTGGCTTGTCTGGGGTCCCCCGGCCTCTTGATTTGAAACCCACTGCTCCTTTTATCTCAGCCCGCTGCTCCTCACTTTTATGCCTGTCACTGACAGTGCTTGTTAAGTGCCTGCTGTGTACAGGACACCATGCAAGACAGACTCCAGGGCACTCTCTCCATGGAGCAAGTCATAAGCAACCTTGTTCACACACAGTTAGCCAGGTGCCAACTGGAGACGACCTGGCTCCAGCACCTTGAATCTCCAGCATCTGGGACAGTGCCCAGCCCATAGTGGGTGTTCAATAAATGTTTTTAAAAGAATTTTGTTAAAATATAGCTAATATATATCAGTTTCAGTGTACACCATAGGTGTTCAACATTTATGTGCCTAAAGAAGCGATCACCATAAGTCCAGCAGCCATCTGACACCGTACCACGCTATCACAATATTATTGACTATATTCCCCATGCCGTACATTACATTCCCATGACTTAAATTTGTTTTATACCTGGAAATTTGAACCTCTTATTCTCTTTCACTTTTCCCCCATTTTTAAACTTTTCAATTACAGTTGACATTCAATACTATTTTATATTAATTTCAGGTGTACAACATAGTGATTAGACATTTATATAATTTAAGAAATGATCCCCCTGACTAGTCTAGTACCCACCTGGCACTATACATAGTTATTACCATATTATTGACTATATTCCCCATGATGTACTTTACGTCCCAATGACTATTTTGTACCTACCAATTTGTACTTCTTAAACCGTTCACCTTTTTCACCCTTTCCCAACTCCCCTCCCATCTGGCAACCATCAAAAGATAAATATTTGTTAAGTGAACGATCACTCACGTTCTTTTCCCTACTCCATGCCAGCTTTTAGTCAGTATAGTCTGTAGCATTTCCAGAGATGTCCATCTTGTAAAAGGTGAAGCATAAGAAAATATGAGCTTTACTTGTTTTCTTCTTTGGTCCTTCAGGTTCTCATGAGTCTAGGAAACACTTTTTTTCATCTCTCCAGGTAAAACACTAATTCTATTGTCATGTAAGCCTCTTGCCCCACTGGCAAGTTCTGTCATGGTGCAAAGAAAAGTTGTGGTGAAGATGCTCAACGTGAACCATTCACAGACTTTGTCCCAAGGTTGCAGTGTGACAGGGGCTTCAGATGTGACCTGTTTTGGAGCTAGAATACAGACCTGAGCTCTTGCAAAGCACCAGCCAGGCGATGGCTGCAGGATGCAGAGGCAACCCCCAGAAGGAGGAATGTTCCAGACAGTTGTTCATCCAGTTATAGGAGTTGTCCAGTTACACTAGTTGCCATGGCAACCTTGCCCTCCAAATTTGGAAAGTTTCATGAACAAGTCTTAAAGATTTCATTAAAAAAGCCAGGCTGACTCAGCCCCAGGGACCCACCTTCTCCCATGAAGCCAGGCGCAGGATAAAAAGAGTCGGAAGGCTGGCGAATATGAACAGGAAAACTAGGAAAGCCACTTTAATTTTCATTCCACTAATTCAGGATTTGTGAAAATCAAAGACCTGTGCCCTGGCATGAAGTTGATTCAAAAAATAGATTTTGAATATACAAATGAATTTTTTAAATAAAATTGACTTCTCTGATAAATAGACATAATAAAAGTAGAGATATGTTTGTCCCATAAAACTGCCTAGAAAAATAAAGTGGCTCTGAAGGTTGGATTTCCCAATGCCTTGTAAATAACAACACTGACTAGTAGGAAATGCTTAGGATTTGGGCCTAGGATCACGTGCCACTAGTAAGCGATGTTTCTCATTTGAGGGTGGTTACGATAATAAGACAGTCTATGCTTAAACACAGTTTGGAAAAGCTAAAGTGCTAAACCAATGCTAATAGTTTTTGTTTAATCTCATCTCATTAGACTCTAGTTCTTAAGTTTCTGTTCATTTGGAGCTTATTTCTCTTTTCCATGGATATTAAACATTACTATTCTGCTGCTTTGGGCAATCACATCAAACCAGAGGGTTAGACCAGCATGAACTTTGTAAAGTGGGCACATTTATGGGCTCTTAGCGACACGTGTTTGTGTACGGTGGACACCCAGCATCAGGACACAAGCCACTAAGTGGGAACCCCAGGTCATCCTGGCACAATAAGCAAATGCCTGGTGATTAAACTCCAAGCATTGGGTTTGCTTTAGGGCAAATGACTTCACTATAGAAAATGGGGTGTTTCCATGAAAACCCTTCCAGGCTTGTCTGGTTGAAATGTCCACTGTCACCTTTTCTGTGCACAGGAGCCACAAAAATTCCTTCTTCCAGATGGATCTCAGTTTCTTGGCAGGAACGGAGGTGCCCAGGTGCCATGAGTATGCTCTGAGCAGCCCTCCAATCTCATGCAGACTAAAATGTCTACTCACCTCTCCCATTCCCCAGCTGGTTAGGATGCCAAAGACATGCTCAGCTGCTGCTTCTCCAGAGGGTGAAGTGAATGAAAATGGGGAGATGGTATCTGAGAGCAGAAGGAAGCCTCTAACCCATTCGTATCATCCCTTCATTTCTTTACTCATTCATCCCTCATTCACTTCTGCTGTGAATTTGTTGGATACCTACATAGTGATCTACCCTATACTATGCATTGTGATATCACGGAGAACAGGACCCAGAGCTGACCTCTCACCTTTGCCCTCCATTCTCCCATCACATGGGCTTTGTTTTACATACCATATTCCTGCCCCAGGACTTTTGCACGTGCTGTTCCTCTGCCTAAAATGCTCTTCCCTGAACTCTTTGTAGAGCTCATGCCTCCCCTATCCCTCTGGCCTCAGTTCACAAGTCACCATTATAGGGAGACCTCCTTCGACCGCACTAAGAGGAATCTCCCCTCCTCATCCCACCCTGCATGTATTTCCTTTATAGCTGCTGTGAAACTATTCTGATTTTTTTTTTATAGATTTTTGTCTTCCCCCCTGCCGAATCCCCACACCTGGCACGCTGCCTTGCATATAACAAGACATAATAGATAGAATTGATTTAGCTCTTACTATACGTATGCCAGTTGCCCTTTGGAGTGTTTGATGTGCAATCTCCCAATTAGTCACCCCTAAAAGCCTAGGAAGTGGGCAAAGAGAAGCTACGTAACTTGGTTATACAGTTAGTAAGACACGAGGTTGATTTTGGAGCCCAGGAAGTTTGATTCCAGTGTCTAGCTCCTGATGCCTACACTAGATCTGCCAGCCAGTGTTTGAATGAATGAATGAATGAATGAATGAATGAATATAAGCATAAATGAGTTTAGGGTGGAAGACAAACATTAAACAAGTAATTATTTAACACCCACATAAGTACAAAGAAATGTAGGCTATGATGAGAGCATCTGATAGAGAGATCAAACCTAGTTTAGAGTATCGGGGAGACCAGCCTAAGGAAGTGACACTTATTTAAGTGACAGTGTGAAGTGTGGATGGGAGTTAGTAGGAGAAGAGGGTCATTCATCAGATAATCTTTCGGTGTCTTTGGAAACACCAGAGGCAGGCTGAATACAAGCCTCAGACTTCAGGTTCGGGGTCATATCTACCTGTGATGATGTGGAGATAGGCAGGGCATATACCAAGGTAGGAGCAAAAACCGGTAAGTTTTCCGGAAGGCAGTTTCCAGAGTTGAGGCTATGTATAAAAACTTACAGAATTTAAAATATACCTGCTTTTCAACCCAGCAATTTCACTTTTAACTATCTTTCCTGCCCATATACATCTGAAGAGGAATATTCAAGGTAGCTATTAAAATGGCCCAAAACTGAACAGTAAAAAACAAATATTTATCAATAGGGAAGTGGATTAAGTACCTTTTGGTACCACCATATTGTGTGGAATGTTCTGGAACAAACATTTTAAAATTATTTTGATCAAGATGCAATGGCTTGTAAAGATCTACAAGACATAGTGCCAAGTGGGGGGGAAAAATCAATTAACACTTCACTATATGCAGAATGATCCTATTTACTTATTCTAAAAAGAAAAAAGAAACTGAAGCTATGCACACACATACACACACAAGTATAATATATAAATGCATGTTTTAAAATGTTGGGGATGTTTTAAAAGCACATTCATTAAATTCTTATCCATGATTTCCTAGGAGGAAGAATAGGAGAAAGAAGATTCTGACCTTTTAAAAAATCTGAAATGTTGGAATTTGTATAATAAAAATGCAGTCACATGATGCTGATTTATATCGAGTTCCTATTGTATTGAAATGGGTTCGGGGAGAGAGATAAGCCATACTTGCTAAATATTGGCAAAAACTTTGTTTCAACCCTTGACTTTGTTTTGTAAAATGAAGTGGTCCACTTTTAGAAAGTTTTATTGTAGATTATGGGCACCAGGATGGCTGCTGTTCAGGGACCGCCTCCTGCACGTTGACGGAGCTTCTGGTGTAAGGAGGAAATGCAACGAGTGGTGGTGGGGGGCGGGGGGCAGGCTAGGGACCTGCGCGGAATGGCTCTCTCCATCCTGTGGGGCTTGCGTGTGGAACGTGCATTATGCAGAGGTCCTCTCCTGTCCATTCCAGTGAGAGGACCCCCAGCTGGTCCTGGATGTGGGTTTGGCAGGACCGCCTGGATGTGGCACTGCAGCGTCCTCAGGACACTGATGTGACAGGCGGTTTTCCTACTTGCCGTCAGGGGGTTCCAAACCCAACCCAGCCGGATCTGAAAACAGATGATTCAGTGCTCTCTTCCATTCAAACAGACACTTTAAATAACACTTATCAGTGTCATTTTTATTCAAAAAAAGAATAAGGGGGGGCGGGGGTAGGGGGTGAAGTCCACCATTCTATTGCCCATAAATTTACTCTATTAACTCAATTTACTTTTGCTTTATTTTTAAAATAAATTCAGGTTGATTGAGGTATAATTTACAAACAGAAATATTTACTCTTTGGTAGTATACAGCTCAGGGGTTTTGGATAACACCATGTAGCCACCACCACAATTGAGATAACGGGACATTTTCCTTACCCCAGAAAGCTCCCTCATGCCTTTTTTGCAGGTTATCGCCTTCCTTTACCTCCAGTCCCTGGAGATCACCAAGTTGATTCCTGCCCCTACAGTTTTGCCCCAATTCTTAAGAAATAATATAAGAACCAGGTGAAATTTCCGTTACAGAAACATATGATAGGAGAGATAAAGGGTAATTTAAGAAATATGATTTTACTGATATGTAGGATTTAAACTGAAAGCAACAAAGAAACAAGACAAACAAATGAAGAAACAAAACTCATAGACACAGACAATAGTTTAGTGGTTACCAGAGGGTAAGGGGGTGGGGGGTGGTAGATGAGGGTAAACGGGGTCAAATATATGGTGATGGAAGGAGAACTGACTCTGGGTGGTGAGCACACAATGTGATATATAGATGATGTATTACTGAATTGTACACCTGAAGCCCATGTAACTTTACCTATGTAACCAATGTCACCCCAATAAACTTTAATTAAACAAAAAGAAATCTTTTCTTGTTTGTGAAGGTGACCAGCTTCCATCTCCACCAACCAGGGGCAGAGGACCCTCCATGTAGCCCCACTGCCCTCTGATGACTGGCTGGCCGCACACTAGCTCCTGTTTATGGGACAAGGGGCACCCCATGTCCTCAGCTTACTTCCCAAGTAAAGAAGAGTGATAGGAATATTCTCCACAAAGATGCCAGAGCAAATTTTTTAAATGTAAATCAACTTATGTCACTCCTTTGCTTAAAACCCTCCACTGGCACCTCTTGTCACATCTTGACTAAAATCCAAAGGCCTTACTGAGGCCCGCCTCCATGGTTTAGCCTCTGCCCTCTGTCACCCACCCTTGTGCCTCTTGAAGGGGTCAGAATACCCCATCCCCAAAAATGCCACTTTGGAATGAGGATTATTTTGAGCCGAAGGATTTGAGAATCAATAGATGCAGGAAGAGTTCCCTTACCTCCCTTTTTCTGCCTACAAGCAGGGCATAAATTCCCCTTTGTGAAGGTAACCCCCACATACCAGGAAGAGGAGCACAGCCCCTATCACCAGAGATGGAGAGTCAGCACCCCAATGAGTCTACATAAACACACCGTGCTAAAATAACTCTTATCTTCCATCAGTTCCCCATACATTTCCTAGTCACTTTTGCACACGTTATCATCCCTTGAAATGCAACCTCCCTTTCCTTTGTTAAAATGGTATAGAAGCCCCCAGCTTTAACTGATTCTTTGAGTTTTGTTTCTTTTCTGTGAACTCATGGGTATGTAAGTTATTAATAAAAATCTGTATTCCTTTTCCCCTGTTAATCTGTCTTTTGTCAGTTAAATTCACAGGCCCCAGGCACTGAACCTAAGAGGGTAGATAAAAATGTTTTCTTCCTCAACACTCTCTCCAGCCACACCTGCTTTTCTAACCCCTGGAATGCACTGGACCCTTCTTTACTCCTGCACAAGTCCTTCCCTCCACTCGAAATTGCCCTCTGTCCATCTCATCTCTAGGTTTCAGCTTAAATATAGTAAGTGGATCTCCTCTGCTGACCTCTATCAGGACAGTTTGTTTCCTCAGCACTTCTCAGGATGTATTTTTGTGTTCAGTTATTGTCCCATTAGAATGTAGGCTGAAAACGGTAGGGACAAGGTCTGGCATGGTAACCATCAAATCGCCCCAGCACCAAGGACAGCACCAGGCACACAGTAGGTGCTCAGAAACACTTGTTGATGAATGAATACACCACCCTAAGTAAATGATTCCAGTCAAGTAAGGAGCCCAACTCACTCTCCAAGATTGTTTTTAACGGCTCTTCTAGTTCCCCATCTAAGGACCTCTGTTTCCAGGACCAACCACACAGCTTCACAGACTCAACACATCTTCTCCAGTCTGGCATCAGGAGATGTTTCTCCCAAGAAACTAGAGGGATGGGAATCTGCTCCCTCCTTCTCAACCTGGCCCTCCCCAGGCTAGGGACTCCGGCTTTCGTTTCTTCTAAATGACCGAGTAAATATTTTAGAGATTCTGAATACCGCCACCTAAACATCCTGCCTCATGTAACTTTCCAGAGAAACTCAGAAATAAACGTTACAACAATTTAAAGAGACTTGGCGTTTGTGGCCACGCGAAGATACATAAAGTGAATTCATTACTTAGCTATTCTCTGTAAAGCAGCCCAGAAATACCTTGGAGGCATCTGAGTTTAATTCTGCTAAAGGATTAGCAGTCTGCCTAATTTCTCCCTTTCATATTTTACTAACTTTTTTTCCCTTCCCTGTTTACTCCATTAAAGTCTCTAAGAGCATAAAAGATGAAAGAATGCATTCAATTGTTTTAAAATGCTAATTTCACCAAGCCTGTGGTAGCTGTTCAAGGCGATTTCTCCTTTAACGAGGGAATGACTTGGTAAATTTCTGACTCCCAATGTAAACTGTTCGGTGTTCAGTTCACAGCCTCACTAATTTATGTGTTAATTTGACCAAAAGCAATTTACACTGCAAACCTACAAAATCTGCATTCCCTCCACTGTTGGCACCAGGGAGCCAAGTTGGTGTTTGTGCAACATGCATGTGTTCCTCTCTGGGAAGCCCAGTGCTGTAAGTGTATGGTGATGGAAGCCATGAGCTGGTAGAAACTCCATGTGCACAGAAGCTATGAGCAAGCAGGGACTCTAGGATAGAAAGAAATCCATGGTAGTGGCAAAAATAGGCCCAAAGCAATTTTACCATGAGGGTTGAAATCCAGAAAAGGGAGCCATAAACGGCCACCTCCAGTGAGGGCGACATAATGAAGTCCCCTCGGAAATAGTGGTAAATCCCAAATGGCTTCCGGTTCCCTGTGAGACCCAGCTCTATCACTGATCTGTCCTTCCAATTTGGGATAGTCACCCCCATTACTGGGGATAACCTGGGTGATCCTGGAAAGCAAAAGACCCCGGCCAGTGCCATTGGATCCACGATGGGACCAGGTGGCAGGTTTGACTGGCTCAGTACAAACATACCAAACCTGGGGAGAAAAACCACCTTAAATGCAGGCACAGCTGAGGAAGCGACCATGGTCCATCTGTGTAGACACAGGAAAGCATATTTCAGTGGCCATGTTGGAGGAGAGTCTTCACCACACTTTCCACAGGAAGTGTCAGGCACAGAATTGGCAGGGCCACGCGTGTGACCGTGCAGACTGTGCAAAGCACAGCCCAGCTCCGGGGGCTGCTGGGAGGACAGCAGTGGCCGATACAGTGTCCCTGCCCTTGTGGAATTTACGTTCTACGGGGGAACACGGATAATAACCAGGTAAACAAATAATGCATGTTACTGATCAGGTTGTGATCAGTGCTGGGGAGAAGGGAACACAGGGTAAATATTTGTGGAAGGTGTATTACTTTCCTATTGCTGCTGTAACAAATCACCACACACTTAGTGGCTTACATGAACGTAAATGTGTTCTCTTATCATTTCTGGAGGGCGGAAGCCCTGAAATCAAGATGTCGGCAGGGCTGTGCTGCTTCTGGAGGCTCTAGGGGAGAATCCATGTCCTTGCTGTTCCAGCTTCTACAGGCTGGCTGTATTGCTCCTGACCCCAGGCTCCATCTTCAAAGCTAGTAGTGTAGCCTCTCTCTCTCTCTCTCTCTCTCTCTCTCTCTCTCTCTCTCTCTCTCTCATCTCCCTTGTTCTATTACTTTTCCTTACCCTCCTCTTCCTCCTATAAGGACCCCTGTGATTCCAGCTGTCCACCGAAATAATTCAGGCTACTACTCTCCCCATCTCAAGATCCTGAATTTCATTACATCTGCCATCTCTCTTTGCCATGTGAAGTAAACCCTCGCAGGTTCTGGAGATTAGGGTGTGCCATCTTTAGGGACCATTCGTCCTTCTATCACAGAGGGTTCGGGATGACCTCTCTGAGGAGGTCACACCTAAGCACAGGTTTAACTGACGCAAAGGAGTCAGCCCAGGAAGGCGGAGGTGGAGGCTTTGAAGCAGAGGGAGGGTCTGAGACAGGAGCGAGTCTGGCATGTTCAAGAGCAAAGAAACTCGCCTGAGTGGGGCTCGAGTGAGGGCAGGAGATGTGCGCCCGGCCAGAGGTGGGAGGGGCTGTGCCGAGTTGCATGGATTTTACTCTACTTTCAGCAGGAAACTATCCAAAGATTTTAAGCAGGGGAGTCACATGATTTGACTTATTCATTTCAAAGATCAAGATCACTCTGGCTGCTCTGTGTAGAACCGACTACATGGCACAAAAGTGAAAGCAGAGAAAGACAAAGGGAGAGGCTATCAGGGTGTCACAGGGGCGAGGTGAACATGGCGGTGGTGGGCAAGGCGGTAAGAGCCCAGTGGGTCTGGGACACAGTGTGAAGACTGGGAAGACCCCGAGCAAAGATCCAGGTGCCAGCAGTTTACTTGAGGGGTGGCTCCCAGGAAACACAGGGAAGGGAAGAAAGTCAACAGAGGGTGTGTCCAGTGCTGCGGACACAGGGGCTCAGTCCCACTGGGGCCGTGAGAACTAGCACATCTCCACGGAAGCTGAGGAAGTCACTCCCATCCCCTACTGACTGAGGGGCGCACCACCCTTCCAGCTTGCCCCCACACCCAAGGCCACACAACAGCTTGGGCAGAGGGCCAGGAGGCTGCTGGCAAGCCAGAGAACCGTCGGCGGTGGCCTCCAGGGCGGGCTGAGGGGAAGGAGTGGGGCCTGCTCATCGCAGACCTTTGCATCTACCAATAGGGCTGGGCCTGGTGCCCAGGTGGACTGGCCACCCTACCGGGCAGCACACACAGCCCCACTGTGACCAAGTGGGAAAAAAGAGCACAGAGGGGCCAGTTTCATAGATTTGGGAAGATGGGCCATTCTCATCTATTTTCTCAGTGAAATAAAAACAGAGGCCATCAGTTAAGACAGCGGACAGGGAAGGTGTTGGATGTCTGAGGAAAACAAAGGGGTGGAGCAGTGATGGGGAAGCGTGCAGTGGGGAGTTTCCTGAGAAAGCGTAGTATGGGTCGGAGCAGTGTTGAGTGCCCATTCTGAGGTCAGAAATAGCCTATATCTTCTTCCTGCCAGTCAGGTGCTCAGATGTCAGCAAACAGGTGGCCGGGCTTAAGGGGCAGGATATTGTCAGGTGAGTGTGAAGAGCGGGAGGGGGGACCAGGGAGCTAAAGGTTATGCTTTGGAATCAGGTTCTGTGGAGCCTGAAGTGTAAACACTTTTGGGACCCTTCTTTAAGAAAGAGCTTATAAAGTCACAAATATAAAATTAAATATAAATGTGAATTATTTTTAGAATGAGAAATTTTAAAACTCTGTGCATACCACAGACATCACAAAATCCACAACAGTCACATGACTCTTATGAATTAGCTACCTACTGCAAGTTTGTTTTACTCTCTTTCCTGCTTTTTTTTTTTTGCCTTTTCCTGTGACAATAAGCCTGTGTTATTTTCTATACAGAGGCTAGAAAGACAGTTCAGTTTTTCTCTAACAAAGTTGATTGGTATTTGTTTTTTCTTATTGATAATTGGGGCAAATAAAACATGTGACTTCACACAGACACGCTTATTGTTTGTAAAACTGCCACAGGTTTTCTGCTACAGACATAGAGATTTTGATAAATCCTATTATGTATGATGCCCATCAAAAAATACATAGCAGGGGCCGGCTGAGTGGTGCATTGGTTAAGAGCTGGCTTGGGACGCCAGCTCTGAGCAGCAGGGCCCCGGTTCGGATCCCACATGTGGGCCAGTGATGCTGCCCTCTACAGCTAAGATGGTGAACAACAGCTCAACCTGGAGCTGGGCTACCGTGAGTCGCCGGCGATGGTGTAGGCTGCGGTGGGGCTGCAGTGGGCTGCCATGAGCTACCGTGAGTGGCTGACAGCTGGCATGAGCAGCTGTAAAAAAAAAACAAAAACAAAACATAGCATATGTATAATTGCAAATGTGGCACCATCAAGGATCTGTTCACCCATCCATCTACTCAGCCACAAATCCATCGACCTTTCTATGCATTCAGTGTCCACCCTTCCACCGGTCCAGCTGTCCACCTGTCTGTCCATCCATCAACCTACTATGTTGATTGTATGTAAACGCTCAGTAAGCACCTGATAAATATAAGGCATGAAGCTAGTGTTTTGTGTAGACAACTAAAGCCTTTTCAAACCTTTGTGTTTCCAATTGCATTTTCTCTGATTCTCTTTATGGAGATGAATTTTATGCATGTAAATCCCTTGTCTCATTTATATTTTCATCTTCAAGACCGCAATTCAAGCCATTTTTCTCCACATAGAGCCCCCTTCTCCTCCGCGCTATTTGCACTGCTGCCGCATGACTAATTAACTTCTCTAATCATAATGAGCCTCCTTCTAACACTCTCAGCATTAGACAGAAATGCATAAGCATGGTGGTGTCATTTCCTAAAATTTAATAAGGAAACAATAGCTTGGGGTGTGTAATTTTGCCAACAGTAGATACATTTGCCCAGGGAGAGATGCATAAATAAAATCCAGTTCAGCAGCTAATAGGAAAAAAAAATGCAGAGAGGAGAGGATGGTTGAAAATGTGTGCTGAGCCTGTGCTCTCTCCAGAATAGTGTTTGGAGAAAGGATAATAATAGCTGGCATTTATGAAGCTCTTACTAAGTGCCAGCTTCTTTGCATGCATTATTTTATTTAATTGTCACTGCACTGAGAGATAAATGTAGTTGTTATGCCATGGTGCAGATAGGAAAACTGAGGCATTGCTTAAAAAGGCAGCGAAGCTGGGATCTGCAGCGGGCAGACTAACTCCAGAGCCCATGCTCTCACCCCGCTATCGTTCCATTTGTGTGGGCTTGAAACACGGAAAGTTGAGGTTTAATTGGTGGCTGGATGGATGGTGGAAATAGCAAGGCCAGGAGTCAAGGGCTCCAGGCGCTAGTCTCCTTCCTGCCGTTACCTCATCGTGTGACCTCAGATAAGTCACTTTACCTTCTGATCCTCATAAAATGAGAAGGCTGGATGAGATACTCTCCTGTGTCTGTTCCAGTCCCAAAGCCTGGAATATCTGCATCACTACATTACTGTCTATGAAATTCATTTACAGCATTAACCCAAAGTTGCTGTAATCCAAGCAACCAGAACTAACCAGAGCAAGGACTGCAGGTAGAAATACCAACATACCAACTGTGGAACACAGCCTGGGCAATTCTGTGTCTGGTGAGAGTACCAGAGAAGAGCCCAGCAATCGAAAGCTGGCCCCACAGCTCCATGGCCCAGGGAACCTGCAAACAGCCACCTTTACAAGTAACAGCTGGTAAGGAGACTGGTAACTAGTTCCCAGCACAGATAAGACCACTGAGTCATTGACGCTTCCATTCAAGAAACACGTGCTGTGTACCTACTATGTGCGCGGTTGGGGACCAGGTGCTGGAGACGCCAGATGACACAGAGACAGGAGACAGACACCCAGACACCCTGTACTGGGAGCATGACAAAGGTTCTGAGGACACCGTGCGGACCTGGAATCCATGCTGTCCTCAGTCCTGCTGGCTCCCTCAGTTCCTCACACTTGCTAAGCTCCTTCCTTCTGCTTCCGCAAGTTCTGAAATTCTCTTCCCCGTTCTAGGGATGGCTGGCCCCTTCTCACACGCCAAGGGTCAGACCACAAACCACCTCTTAAAACAGGCCCCCTCTCCCTTTCTTTCCTGTGGGTTCCCCTATCATGCTCCATCTTAGCATCTGGGTATCTTTACATAGATCAAGATACGTGGCCATATTTCTATCTGGAGAGGGGGCCCGTCTCAAGGGACTTGGTCCCCATCTTGAAGCCTCTGGATCTAAACCTTGGAAGCATCGGCTCTTCAATCTTTCTTCTTTGAGAAAATGTTGAGTCATTGAGCGAGCAGGACTACTCAGTCTAAAACAAACAAACAAAAAGCTAATAAAAACAAGGAAATGATGCAAATTACCATTTATCAGATGCATAATGGGTGAAAGAAAACCCCAGCTGACAAAATTTGCACATGAAGATGAATCACGATTTGTGTCCAGATTATTCTGTTCAGAAAGGGATACACTATATCTGTCTTGGTATAGAATTCCTAAAAGGACCGGCAGGCAGTCATGACCACATTCATTTAATTCATACTTGCTAATAGGCTCACTGTTCAACTCCAAATAGCACAGCTCCGGCAGGGAAAGCGAGGCTCGGCCTGCTGAGCAGAAGCATCTGGTGCCCTCTCATGTCCCCCAGGTATCAAGTGCCTCCTTCCCATCTCATCCTGATTCCGTGCACAAGGGTGGGGTGATGCAGTTCTGAGGCTGCACCTGGGACATCTGCTGAGTCACAGAGCATCCCAGAAGTTTCGTCTGTGTCATCTTCCAGTCTCCACCCAGACGCAGACGCCCAGTCTGCTCCCTGTGTGTTACACATTTGCATAGGAAGTGTGCTCAGGGGCTTCTAGTTCTGAGAGAGGAGATTAACCAGGGCTAAATAACAAGGATGCCACATTCTGTTCAGATTCATCCCAAAAACGCTCATCACAGAGCTGATGCCACCGAGCATACCGCAGAGGATTCATGACGGTTAGAACTCTTGTCGGTGGAATTAGGAGGCGGTAATTACCTGGGGCTTCCGCCTTCTCAGGTGAAATGGACCAGCTCCTCCTTTCTAAAAGGAATGCCATCTAGGCATCAGCTGCAGCCTGGATTTTCAGCGGAGGCCAGCTCTTATTAACCATCTCACAGAACCAAAGCTGGGGGCTACAGGGAGATCTTGCTAGAACTAACTTCATGGTGAGATCATCAGGAAAGCTACACTATCTTATCCCAGAGAGTTCTGTGTCATAAAACAGAGGTGGAATGCTGCTATGAAATACTCTTGGTTGAGTACAATAAGTTTCTGTTTAAGCAATAGAATATTTTTCTCCCCCTTGCCAAACTCAACTTTGAAATCTACTGTTGAAAAACCTGATTCTTTTCCCACTTTAACTTTCTAAATTAGTAAAGCTCCTCTAAAGGGAAGTTAAACTTTTGAATCAATCAGAAACTTCCCGGTGGTCAGATGTTTCAAGGATGCCCTGCTCTTGTGGTTTTAGAGTGGCTCCCGTGTCATATGTGTCGGGGCCACCTGACAACGTGAAAATGCCGGGAGATGACCACTCTACAGCTGTTCTACACGAATGACAGCTACGTTCCTTGAATTTCCAGGAAAATGTGGGATTTCTTTCCTGTTAGGCCATGATATACTCTAGCAAACAACTCCTTGAACGGAGTAGCTCAGCCCTAAGGAATGTGTTCTCCACCAAGAAAGCAGTTAGGGAACATCTAGGCCCCACTCCATTATCACAATTGTCACTGGTTAGAGAGAATGATGGCAGCATCTCACTGTGGTAAACAGTTCCACTGAGTCTCTGGAAAGTTCAAAACACATCTAGGAGCCTGGCTGTTTCCTCCAGGAACCATGACTCTGCTAACATCAGCGATCTGCAGGCATTAAGTATGCAACAGATGATTGTTCAAAGACCTAACTGCTTGTCTCTCTTTCCCTCACTCTTTCAGGCAAGGTGCCTCAGTAAATGTATGGCGGGTGCCCTTAGATCTACTATTGAAGCAACTATATAAAACGAAGGTGACATAAAACGAATATGTCTCCCAAGAAGACATACAAATGACTAACAGACATATGGAAAAGTGCTTAACTTCACTAGCTATTAGGGAGATGCAAATCAAAACCTTTCTGGTGTTTGAACCCAAGACTCTGGCTTCGGGGCTCCTATTCATTTGACCCCATTCTCCCATAAAACGTGCCCGCCTTCTGTCTGTACCCAGTATCACTCTCACCCACTAAGCGGAGGTTCCAGGAACACTAAGAAAAAGGGATTAGAGGTCTTCCAGGTGGGTGGAGAGCTTTATGTCTACTTTTTTTCAGCCCACACTGGTTTCTTTGCATTCGCAGTAGGTGGTGATTGCAATAATTACTCTGCTCTATTTCAAGAGACGCTGAAAACATTTAAACATTAAGTCAGAGATCACTTAGCAAAATAAAAACACGGCATTCAGATCGCAGGTCTGATTTACATTAATGCTCTATTTGGGGAGATCAGAAACCCTAAAAGGATCTTTCTCCAAAGCTGCTTTTCCTGTTCCCAGAGCAGGCTTATTCCACAGCACAAGCTGGGGAAGCCGGCTGAAAGCACACTGCTGAGAGTCTGAAAGCGACCTCCAGATTTATAAAACCCCCTCTCTCCCTGGAAGTTCTAGAAAGATGTCAAGTTTCATTGGAGACCTCTGTCAGTCCCCAGACACTTCAGGGCCCGAGGAGCCTCAGAATGATGGCCTTTGAACAGTTCAAATTACATCTGCTGAGAAAGGAAGGGAGCCAAAACACAAGTGAGAAATTCCATCAGTGTTTCCCGAACAAAAGAGCTCTTCCGTTATGACTTCAATTATTCTTTCTGCATTTCTGATTAAAATATAATCACTTTCACATGGGTCCACAGGAGACAGGATCCTGGAAAAGAAATGACTTTTTCCACATAGAAATACAAATGACAGAACTGTAAAAGACACAATTTAGAGGTAGTTTTGTGGCATCTGGGCAGGACCCATCAACACCTAAAACCCCCAATCTCTGACACACATACCCCAAAACCTGCCCCATGACCAGGAAGGAGCTACACAGGCACCCATTGCCAAAAAATCTTTAAGGGCAGAAATCTTCATCTAGAGCAGAGGCTGGCATTTAATAAATGCTTAATAAATACTTATTGAGTGATCAAATAAGTGGAAACAACCCAAGTACCAATCAATAGGAAACAAGGAACAGAGATCAATTGTAAAATACATGCCAACATGGAAGGTATCCCTGGCAGACGACCAAGGGCGAAGGGAATACTTTGCATTATCACACTTTTTGCCAAAATGAAAAGAACAAAAAAAGAATCCACACCAAACTGTTATCTAGGGAGTTGGATGAGAAGAGAAATTTGAGGGAATGAAAGTCTTTCACTATTTACATTGTATTCTGCTGTTGGGTTTGAATTTCTAGCAATCAATGTGTATTAATTTTTTAATAAAAATGTGTTTTCTGTTGACTTATAAATGATACCTCAGCTGTACAAGTTTCTAAGTGTTCAGTGCTCTGAAACTGTGGCATTCACTGGCATTGATCTGTTTCTCTGTGGCTCCTGGGGTTCCAGGTTTGAATGTCAGCCAGGCTCAGCTGTTGGCCATAGGACAAGGGTGATGGGCAGGTAGGGATGGTGACGGACATTTACAAAGTGCTAGACTGAGCCCTGGCCAATCACTTTGCATGAAGCATCCATCAGAAATCAAATTATCCACCTGACATAATTGGAAATAATAATGTAGGTTACCTGCCATTGGAGTTCGGACACAAAGCTCAAAACACCACCAACAGTTCTATGGTAAACACGTTACTCCCACCAGGTAGGGGCTGACATAATAAACCTAAGTGTTTATCACCTGGGAGGGCCAGGGAGCAGACTGTGGCCAGGGCCAAGAAGGGCATCCGAGGCAGGAATTGGTGGCTCTGAAGGCAACTCTACATCTACTTCTTTCCCTTCTTTTCTTTGTTTCTACCTCCTCTAAACCCTCCTAAGGGTCTCCTTCCCCCAGCGCCGAGGGCTAACAGTGCTCTGCTCTTTTCTCTTCAATTACCTTCCCCGCCTCCATCTCTGGGGTTCTCATGTCCCAAGCTTGGCTCTGAAATAAAATACTAGTTCCCTGCTGCCCAACTCTTTAAAATAAGCATGACAGCCTCCCTTTTTGAAGAGGGTTATTGTCAATTATGAAGGACAGAAAGGGATTACAAAAATATGCACTTAGAGGAATTACAAAACTATTAAGCAGTGGTTCCAGCTACAGCACTCACCAGAAACACTCTAGAAACGCCCTAAAGACTCCTAGGGTTGATATACGTCCAAATAAAAATGTTCATGTACATTTAAATTTTTTTCACACGTAATTTAAACTAGTGAAGCCACTGGAAGATTTTCTAAATTCACCAAAGTAGAAAGCCTAAAACAAGACTGACAGTCCAATCAATCACATTCCGAAAACAACATAAGGAATCCAGAAAAAGCAGGAAATCAGTGGAGGGCACAAAGGAAAAAATGTCTAAAACTTTAAATGCCTAAAATCAAGTGAAAATTGTTCAGAAAATTTCTAGAAAATGTTCAATTAAACATGAATTGTACCATCCATTAGTGTATATTGGAGATATAGGTTATTGGCTTCCCCTTAGAAACACGTAATTGTAAATTTCATATTTAGAAATTATAGAAAAAAGGAGACAACAAGATTCTTCTATTCTCTCATCACATGAAACTGAAACATCAAAGACAGGAACACGTAGGTCACATGGTAGCCAAATGGAAGAGGCTATTGATGGTAGATGGAAGAGCCAAACACAAAAGCAGCCCAGTTTGGCCTTTAGAGGTCACAGTTGAAGGAGGTGCCCTGACGCCCTCCCTGTCCGCGTTCCATGCAAACATCTGCTCCAGTGGAGACTGAGAGCAGAGCTGTCCGGGAAGAAGAAACAGAGCCAGACTGCATCCCTAAACCAGATTTGGGGATGCGAGATGGGATGAGGTCATGCAGGGACCATGGTCATCCCATCTGGCCACCTCTAGAAGAGTAGATTTGGGGAATATGTAGGACTTAAGATCCCAGCTGGGAGGGGGTGCCATGGGCTTCTGATGGCCTCCTTCTCTGCCCAAACGACCAAAATGTCTTTGTTTTGCAAGTGATAGACCCATTCTTGCAAGATGGACTGTGGGGAACGATGAAAGGAAATTCTTAGAAATACACTGGAGTTTCTCATGGGCAGTTGTGTGGCTGAGAGGCCTGAGGCTTTCCCTCT
Source organism: Hipposideros armiger (assembly GCF_001890085.2). Classification (NCBI taxonomy): domain Eukaryota; kingdom Metazoa; phylum Chordata; class Mammalia; order Chiroptera; family Hipposideridae; genus Hipposideros; species Hipposideros armiger. Next base: position 2,983,626 of record NW_017731424.1, on the reverse strand, counting down.
AAATTTCTACCATGAATACGACTTGGCTCCTGACTGCAGTGCAATTCTGATGCCAACCATTCAGAGTTAGCACAGACGCCACAGGTTAAGGGCCCAGTCCCCAACACGACTGTCTCACTGCAGATACTAGTCACAAGATCGGGGGTCCCCAGGCTACCTGCACTGCTGACCAATTGTCTACAAATACAGAAGATTCTCCCGTACTCTTCAGGTGCTATAATGTATTAGAATGCCTCACAGAACTCAGACAGTGCTATATGTACAACTGCAGTTTTATTATAAAGAATTGGCCAAATGAAAAGACATATAGGGCAAGGCCAGGGAAGGTCTCATAGGCAGAGCTTCTGGGTCCTCCCTCATGGTATCAGGGCACATCACCCTTCTGACACATCTGTATTCACCAACCGGAAAGCTCACCCAAGCCTGGGTATCCAGAGTTTTTGCTGGGGTTTTATTTTATAGATGTGATTGATTGAATGATTGGCTACATGCTTGAACTGGGTCTCCAGCCCCGGAGGTCGGGATGCTATCACCCAGCTCAAAGTCCAACCTTCACATCACGTGGCTGATCTTCCTGGCGTGACCAGCCCCATCTGGAATTACCTTAGCATAAACTCAGGTGTGGTCCAGTCAACCGCCATGAGTAACAAAGACACTCCTGTCACGTGGGATACTCCAAGGGTTCACAAGCTCCCTCCAGGGACAAAGACCAGACAAATTCTCTATGACACAACTTCCGTTCCAGGCCCTGCTTCTAGCTCTCCACATATTTTCTCAAGAGGACGAATCTAATTGGTCCAGCTTGGGTCCAGAATCTACTCTTAATTTAATAAACCAGAGACCCAAGGGGCACAAATCAAGCTGGCAGGGTAAACTCCTACACGGGAGATTTTAGAGAGAAGGGGCAGTGACCCCTCTTCCCCACAGGCCCTGAATAACAGCATCAAAGCAAGTCCAACAGCCCGGACCCAGGAGATCTGGTGCTACCCCAGTTATTTGCTTGAAAAAAAGGTTAACTTATATATTATTAATGGAAGGATTGAATATATTCTTAGAATACTGTCAGAGCTGAAACAAGCATTAGAAAGTCTATCAGAAATGTGACAGAAAAGCCTGTGGAACTGTGTATGAGACAGTGTATTTCATTAAAATGACAACATTTGCTTCAAGTAATTGAAACCTTCTTCAGTCTTGCTACAACAATAACAAGAACATATTGATTATGTGAAGTTCAGAAATATATTACATCCTCAATGTTTCAGAATAATTTAGGAAAATTTATATTATGGAATCTTCACTCTGAAGATTCTAAATTCAAAACCAGTCAAGGCTAAAGGGAAAAGAGTGGGTATGTTTGAACTATTGAAACAAATTTGTGTGATTTTTATGAAAAAACAAAAGCTGAAAATATGAAATGTCATTGTCCTATCTGAAGACAGAGGCAAATTTTGCCAAACAATAATGGAGAAATCCCACCAAAGTGTTTATATCTGAGGAACAGCATTCTTTGACTCACATTAATCATTTATCCCACAGAAACTGCCATGGCAGGTCAGTTCATAAAATGAGTTGACAAGGAAGCTGTATTTCCCTTTTAGAAACAATTGGTCAAAAAAACCACGTGAATGCTCAGAATCTGTTCCGTTTATGACACTCCCCCTTTTCCAGCTGGTCGAGTCCAACTGAGCACTGATAACTTATTTATCAAAACGTCTTTGGTTGACACTCATGCTCAGAAGTCAAAGAACCACCACCTAAGGGCTCCCTACTGCCAGGAGGAAGTCGACATAGTTGGTCATCCCAAGCCCTCTGGGAAAAGAAAGGAATATCATAAATACCAAGGACTCTAAACAAGCCGCTGTGTGAAGCTAGCTATTAAGTATGGACTCCAGACTCAGCAGAGTTTGGGTCCTGATAATTCCAGTCTTTACACAGTTTTGCCCGAGCACGGGGACTGAGGACGCTGCCATTATCTCAGGTGCTTGCCTCGGTGTCTGCGTGGCTTTACCCACTGCTTCGTCCACCATGAAGCAAGTGGAAAAGCACTCATCTCAGCAGACTTCCACTGGGTGAAGAGAGCTCACATGGCTGACATGATAAAGGCTGAACGGAACTGAGAACCAGCAGACTAGCAGAGCTGTAGTGACCCTCAGGGCAAAATCCTCTCTCCCCGCCGTTCATATTCTAGCAAGTGACCCAGCAGCCTCGCACGGCCCTCCATGCCATTGTTTCTACACCGCTTCCGGAGATGCAGTTGTGGATTTCCTTCAAGCAGCCACCCATCTCCATGAGGACAGAAAGAGAGTGCTTCCTTGACATTCTGTCCGGGACTTTCTTCATATACACGTTTCACAGTCTCCTAGTTGTCTTCAAAATGGAAGAGAAAACAAACCGCCCCGGGTGGCTATTTTGAATGCTTCCATTTTAAAATATTTACAGAAATGGTATTTTAAGATAGCACTCAAAAATCAATATTTTTAAAAATCCTATAATCTCATTATTCAATTTTTTACTAACATGTCAACAGAGCATTACCTCGCTGTGAGTGGCTCCAAAGGCCATTAGAAATAGATCCCGTTCTTTGAACCTTCCTGTAAGTGTATTTCTATTACTGCTCAAAGCTTTGTTAATATCATAATGGCTCTCTACTGCCAGCTAATGTGATGTATTATGAAGTATGAAGAACTCAGTAATTTTCAGATTATGGGAAATCTATTCTTAATGAGCACCTAAACGCATATTTATATATTACCTCACAATAAATCACAGAAATGACCCAGAAGTTTTGAAGCACATATTTGAAAACTCCTAACAGCTCCAGAAACTTCAATCAATCTCATTGTAATAATTAATACATAATGTTTTATTTGACTTACACAAGAAAAATGTATTTTAAATGCCTACAAGCAGAAGAAAAAAATACATCTATGTATGTCACCTCTGAGTTAATTTGTCAAAAAGAGAAAAGGGAAAAAAATGATATGCCACATTACTGAAAAATCTATTGATTTAAGTCTCCTTCTAATAAATGAGATATATTTATATTAAAAAGGAGACTGCATTGGGGAGAAAATTTGAGTTAATTATCCAGGTGGTTTAAATTAAATTAATATCCATTTGAAATATTTAGATTACTAGATCCAATTGGAGGTAAAATGGTTTGAATTACAGAATATAATCATATCAGTTGTCTTTTAAGTGCCTTGGTCACTCTGTATTCTAAGATTGTTCCAACTCTTGGCACAACAGGTGTGGTTATAAGATTTTGGTATTTTCTTAACTCTCTATCCCAAAATGTCTAGATTGCTATTTCTACCATGGAAAGAACAAAACTAATTCTGCTGACTGGAAACTAGGAATGTCCCTGTAGAAAATGTCCTGTAATGAACTGCAGCTCATTAATTGCAAATGAGCGTCTGCGGTGGCATGGACTTCCGTCCACCGTCTGGGCCTGTTCCTCCGCAGCCCAGGATGCTGGCAAGGCGTGCCCTTTTCACCCCACGCTCACACCAGCGGAGGAGCCTCAGCTTCGAGTCTGGATGGTTTCCACTGACCCTGCCAACCTCCTCCACCCCACACTGTGTCCTGCAGGCTCCTCAATGGGCAGCACCCACTAGACTTCCACTTGGTTCTATCACGAGAGTAACAGCCAGGAAATGGAGGGAGAAGGAAAGCGAGCTGGGGTGTGCGTGTCCCTTGGCCTGTTCTTTGGTCTCTGCAGTTTGGCTGGGTCCCTCCACCAAAGGCCACAGCTCCTGTTGGGAGGCCCTGTCCTCCGGCTGTGGCTACTCCTTCTGGGGTCTAGTAATTGCCCCCTCAACCAAGGGGTGGTAGGAACACCCCCAGGGTCCTGCACTATCCTGCCTACACCTTTATAAATAGCCTCTGTGATGGTTAGTTTTATGTGTCAATTTGACTGGGCCATGGGGTGCCTAGACATCTGATTGAACATTATTTCTTTGTGTGTCTATGAGGGTCTCTGGAAGAGATTAGCATTTGAATTGGGGACTGAGTAAAGCAGATGGCCCTCCCCAGTGTGAATGTGTATCATTAAATCCACAAGGGCCTGAATAGAACGAAAAGGTGGAGGGAAGTTGGATTCGCCCTCCTGCTGCCTAACAGCCGAGCTGGGACATCCATTTTCTCCTGCCCTTACTGCTCCTGGCTCTCAGGACTTCATAATTGCACTAGAAGCCACACCATCAGCTCTATTGTCCTCGGGCCGTCAAACTACACCACCAGCTTTCCTCAGTCTCCAGCTTAAAGATGGCAGATTGTGGGGCTTCTCAGCCTCTATAATCACGTGAGCCAATACCTTAAAATAAATCTCTTCACATGTGTGTGTGTCTCTGTGTGTGTGACCATCTTTGGAAATAGGGTCTTTGCAGATGTAATTAGTTAAAATGAGGTCACACAAGATTAGGGTGAACCCTAATCCGATGACTGACTTTCTTGTAAAAAGAGAAAACTCAGGCACGTATAGAGGGAAGATGGTCATGTGAAGATGGAAGCAGAAATCGACTGTTGCAGCTGCCGGCCAAGGAGCTCCAAGGAGTACTGGCAGCCTCCAGAAGTTGGAAGAGGCGCGGAAGGATCCCAGAGCCTTCAGAGGAGGCATGGCCCTGTTGACACCTTGATTTTGGGCTTCAAGACAGCAGAACTCTGAGAATAAATTTCTGTTGTTTTAAGCCATCCAGTTTAGTACTTTGTCCTGGGAGCCCTAAGAGGTAAATACAGGGGGTGTGTTCTCCCTGGAGAGCACGTGAGTTTCCTGGAGTCTCTTAGAACAGGACCTCTCATTCTGTCAGACTGTCACTCTTTCAGCAATTTTAGCTCGTGTCCCAGATTGGTGACTGTTCTATTCTGACAGCTCTGTCTTCTCGTTGAGAAACTCTCTGTGCCTATGTCCCCCCAACGGCTACCATCTCTCTTTCTTCACTCTCAGCCCCTCCTGCCTCCTTCTCTCCACAAAGACCCTCCCCACTTCCTTAAAGAGGACAAACAGGGGTCACAGCGTCCCATAAAAGAGTAGCTGCCACACCTAGGTGGTGCCCAGGCAGCCCCTTAGGCCACAGACAGCAGCTCATGTCAAGTGTCATCACGCATGTCACACGTGTCTCTGGCCACCATTCTCCCAACATGTTAGCCTAGCAAAGACTGTGACACTGTGAGATGATTTCTATTTTTCCCCTGAATTGTTACTTTTCCCCATGGAAGCATGTAGCAGGTCCTGTGACTAATTGCTTCAGGGAAGAAAGCAAGCAGCCTAAGACTTCTTGGCTTTTGTTTTCCCAAATCCCGAGTCCACCAAGTCGGACAGAGCTTGAGGAAGAGGCAGAGGGGCTCCAAGACGGGGTTCCCCTCGCCTGGTAGCATGAGGACTTAGAGCTTAGTTTTTAACAAAAGACAGTGATATTCCTTGTACGCCTGAGTTTATGGCCTAAACATTACTAAGTCTGCCTTCCCATTTCAATGAGGATTGAGACGGTTGAAGGACAGGTACAGTTTACAATTAAAGTGATGGAAACCAACATTTCTTCTTCTAAATATATACATGACAGGAATGTGATCATTCACCGAACAGAGAACATATTCTAGAATGTTCCTAGGGACACTCGCCATAACAGCCCCAAATTGGGAAACTTCCCAATGACCACTGATAGGACAATGCATAAATAAACTGTGTACGCGCATACGATGAACTAGTCTCCCGCAACGACAATGAGACGTTTACAACCACACACAATGTGAACAAGCCTTACAAACGAAACATCCACTGAAGAAAGCCACATGGTTCCATTCACATAAAAACAGGCAAATGCATCATCTGTTGGAAGGTAGGGGCGTGGCTGTCCTTGGGGAGAGGCAGGGACTAGAAGGGGACATAAAGGGGCCCCTAGGGAGCTGACCAGAGTTTATGAGCATTCCCTGAGCTGAGCTCTTGTGATTTGGGCACCTTTCTGTATGTATATTATCCTTTAGTATAAGATAACATAGGAAGGAGGCCGACAGGGACAGGAAGGGACCAGCATTACAGACTTCTCACCTGCCACAAGAGCATGTGACATGTGGCCATCATTGGGGTATAAATACACTGGCTGGGGACAGTGGTGGAGGTAAAAGATACAAAGTTTGAAACTATTAGATCTGGTCTAACATTCCGACTATCTGTAGGAAGAGGTTGGCACATAACAGGCAACCTACAAACACTGCTCCCAGCCTTCCCTGCCTCCTGAACAATGGCGCTGGAAGTTCTGAATTTTATAATGAGCAGCGCCATGCAAACACTCATAAATACCCAGTGCAGGAGAAAAGGACTTCTGCAGCCAGAGACAAACATTTGCATTGGTTTGTTTGTTCCTGAGTGTGATAAAATATATAGCTTGTAGGGTTTCTAAGGGGGGCGGGGGAAGACGCTGCTTACTCATAAGTCATAGCAATTCAAAGACTTATAAATTGCTAAATAATTTTTTTTCAAAAGCCATAATATTGCTGGAATCGTGTAGCAGCACATAAAACGGTGCTCAGGATAATTCCAGTTTGGAAAGCTGGGCTATCATACGCCCTGCCTCCCACTCCTGACGGACTAATCGGCATCCCAGCCAGCCGTGTGCGTGGCTCAGACAATCTTCAGGCTTCTTAGCGAAGCCCTTCACCGTGGCTTTTCTTGATGGCCTGAGAAATGTTACTTTAGCTGGAGACCGACGAGGCCCTGGAGGATAAGGCCATGAATTATTAATCGCCAGCATTAATATACACTCAAAGAGGGTATATTTGGACACAACCCTCATTACTTCTCAAGCATTTTTCCACTTGATTTATTATTCTCCCTTATAGGAATATATGTTCGTAATCTGCATTACCAGTCCTCTAATGATGCCATGTCAGATCCAAATGTCACCTCATTATTTCCGACGCTCACAGAACCCACAACAGTAAAAGCCAATTATAGACGAGAGAAATTCCAAAAGACCTTCCCGGTGACAACAGCTAATGAGTTTCAGCATCATTATACTCGGCGGCGAGTGCCCGACACAATGGGCGTCTGTGCATGTCCGTCCTGGGCCACGGGCCCTTCCGCTCACAGGAGTAAGGGTCTCGAGCGTGGTATGAGTGGCTGTGGGAAACCGTTCCGAATGCCCTGGCAAAAAGCCATGGGCATCATGTAGATCATGTAGCAGCTTGATGATGGAAGTGCTGGGTTTTATTCCAACAGACACAAGGAATCTGTTTCAGATAGTGGTTCATTGACTGAATCGACTTGGCCGAGCTGGAACCACGTTTACAGATCCAGCAGAGAGCTGGCCAGAGGAGAGATGTGCCCAAGGTCCGCAAGGTAGAAAGGAAGCGGCAGCCGTTACGTTCACAGGCCACCGTGGTCGGGTAAGGTGAAAACAGATCCTGACGTGCGGGTGGGTTCCAGCTTGCTCTCATTCTCGACTCAAAATGTGTCCCGCTTTCTTCCCAAAGGCCAACCTGCTGGCCAACAGCACGTCCAGGCCCACCTCGGACAGAGAGAAGAAACTTCCCCAGACCTGTCCCCCAGCCCCCTGCTGGCCCCCCTCAGCAGCGGGACCTCCCTGGCTGCCTCCCAGTTTTACCTGCCAGCTCTGACTTCTCCAGCCTGGGTCGTACTTCTGGAGGGCTGGCTAATGACATTTCTCTGACTTTCCAGCTCTCCTTTCTGGGGTTTCCTTTTAGTTTGGAGGACTGGCCTGGTCTTGAAGGGGTCTTGAAGGATCCCTGGTCAATGGGGTCAGTGGAGGCAACAAATCGGAATTTACCACTTCAACAAATACGTATTGAGGCTTTTCTGTAGGCCAAGCACTAGAGATACAGCACAGAAAAAATCAGCCGCCCCTGTGCTCCTGAGCCTGCATTCCTCCTAAGAGAATATAAACTGCCCTATGCTGGGAGCTTACGTCACAGGTGCTGGGCTGAGAGTACTTTACAGGAAGGATTTCACTTAATCCTCACAAGCACAATTTTATAACATTGATACTATTCCTACTTCCATTTACAGACGAGGAAATTGAGGCTTATTAAGGCTAAGAAAGGTAGACGCCACAAACTCCAGAATGCAAATTCTGATCCATTATACTATTCAGTTTCCTTGAGCAGGAAGACCCCCCCCACCCCCCACCCCCCCAACCAAAAAAAATTAAAAACCCAAGTAAGGCCCCAGGGCACCAGGCACACACAAAAGAATAAGCCAGCCCCTGAGGGGGCCTCTTGTCTCATGCCTGGAGCTTTTAAGTGACCTTTGTTGAGGAAAACACTAACCCTGAGATGATGCTGTATTGGCATTAGGGAGAGGCCTTATTGGAGGACAGTGGATGTGGGGACAAGGCAGCTGCTGGCCAGAGACACAGCCTGACAGCCAGGCAGCGCCAGGCCCACGTAGGTATTTCTTTTTAATTCATAGAGATATTAAATTATAAATGAAGCTCAATTTCTATTACTTGATCTTCTCTCTGTTAATAAATAAATGGCTGGTAGAGAGAGCACAAAAACAGGTACAAGAAGATTATCCAGCTTTTAATGGTGATTTTCTCTGAGATAGGGGGAGAGGGGCTGG
>NW_017731424.1:2963994-2975033 GCF_001890085.2 Hipposideros armiger | reverse complement strand
GGGGGGGGGGGGGGAGGTTATTCCAGATTATTCTCACTGCAAGAGTCAGACAGTCCATTAGATGTGGATTTTTAACAGTGACCATACATAATTTAGTATGCTGTCATATTGATTTCATTAGACAATGTCGTCACAGCAAGCCCCATTTGTGCACATGTAGCCCACTGGCCCCGGCCATGCCTTCCTCACTCTCTGTCCCCGTCCGTCTGCCTTCATGTGTGTTCTGAGAACAGCGCTGAATTACCAGTGGCTTCAGGGTAATGAAGTCCAAGTTCACCTGTAATTGATCTCGCCTTATACCTCTTTCCCAATTCAAATCAAGACCAAACCATTATTCATTCCAGCAGAGCCCAGAGAAATTGCATGTGCTGATCTTTTGAATTTTATCACCGGCTGCTCAGGGAATATTGAACAACAACAACAACAAAACTTGATGACAATTTCATTACAATTTAAAAACATCAATTATGACTTTTTTTGTGTGGTCCTGTCACAAAGCAATCAGTAAATACGTATCACTCAAGCTGAGACACTAATGAAAATTGCATGTTTGCATTTGCCAATATTCTTCTGGGATTGATTTTACCTTTTTTATGTCAAAGAAAATAATGCAAAAACTGAACCAAAGCTTTGCAAAAAGATGAATTTTCCTCATTGACAGCATCAGTAAGAGCCAGGAGTTTAACCACGCAGCGTGGCCCCATGGGAATTAGTCTTTCCGAAGTCAATAAGAAATTCCATTTCTTAGGAATTTCCAGTTGCATTGTATAGTTTGGAGTGACAACAAAATAAAAACAGATTTCAATCATAATTTCATCTTTTAGTGAATAAGTGTTCGAAAGGCACAAAACTGTGCGTTGAGCCCCATGGGACTATCAGTGCCTTCCCAGCCATCTGCCTCTTCAATCCTTTACCCCCTGTCCTCCAGTTCCCCACCCATCAATCCTGCTCACCATCGAACCCCCACCTTTGGCTCCCCTTGGACAGAACCAATCAGCAAATCTTCCTAATCCAACAGTTTCACATAGTTTGTGTACCCTGAACTTCTACTGAGAGCTCTTTGTAGCCAGGGACAGTTTCTACTGCCTTTGGCCCTGGTGCCCAGTCCGGAGCCCAGCCCGGGGTATGCACTCAATACTCAACACTAACAAACAAATGGGTTGAAGACTTGGATTCAGTGTCCAGCCTTGCCGCTGCTGGCTGTTTTATGCTGAACATTCATCAGCTTCTCTCTGGAGCACTCACCGTTTCCTCATCTGCAACATGGAGAGAAAGAAATATTCACTACATGACATGACTTAGAATTGTGGAGACAGATGGGAAAGCAATTTGTAAGCATGCACTGATGAGCATGCTAGGGGATGGTTCAGTGCACAGTGCACAGCAAGTCTGAATTCGATCTAAAAGGAAGAAGAATCATGGTTTTCCAATCTTAATTCTAAAGCCTTTCCAACTTATTGAAGCCCAAATAAAAAAATGCACTTACATTAATTAATATACCTCTGCTTTTGTTAATTTAAAACCTTAGCAGACTATCTATAAGATCTTGATTGCCTTAGCCTGCAAATTTGTCCCAGCTGCTCTCTCAGTGTACGTGCACACGCTCATATGAAGATATATTCCAGTTTTCTCTTCCTACTACTTTTAACCAAAAAGCAACACACATGCATTGTAGGGACTTTTCCAATGCAGAGGCTAAAGTTCCAAATGCCATGATGAGAAAGCAAAGGGGTGGCCTATGGGGAAATGCAAACGAAAATGATACAGCTTACGTTATCCACCTTCTCAGGGCAGAATAGCTCCAGGCTGTTTACCACATTCTTAAAGTCATAAATTAATCCAGCTTGAGGGCGTGGGAAAGAAATGACAAGCACAGAGATGGGAGGAGAGTGAGGGGGAAAGGACTAAATGAGGATGAAGAGCTGTGCTGTGGGGCTGGCACTGGGCAAGGGACATGATTCTCAACCACAACTTCCCGCCACCTCCAATGAGAATAACCTGCACTGGGTTTATTCTAGCTCCATCCTCTTGATGTCTAATAATGATGGAGACGAGACAGCAGCATTCAATGTGAGAACTGGAAGTCCAGGGAACTACGTTAGGGTTAAGAGGTCTCTCTATAGACCTCTGATGTCTATGTTGGACATCGCTAGTTGGCCATGTTGGACGTGACACTGAATCCTTTTGGTTAATGGTTATAACAGATGCAGTTCCCCCATGTGAAAACTGTAAGTTCAGTGGGAATAATAGCGAATGTACTTATTAGGGGCTGTTAGCACATCAAAATGAGGTGGGAGATGAAGGTTCAACAACGTCATACATCGTATATGCTTTGCAAATGGCAGGTACTTGAGTGTTTGCAAATTAAACTATCTTATTCCAGTTTTTCAGTGAAATAAATGACTCACTGGTTACAGCCCTAAATTATAGATAGTGCAGAATCTACTAATCTGCTAATTATTCTTAGAAGTTAACAGGTTGTCAATGTTTAGACTTACCACTTAACAATGGCTGTTTATATATTTAGTCCTTTACAATTTCCATAACGCTTAAGAAATTTCCATGTATATAGGAAAAAAAAAGATTGTATTCCATGTAATTTATATTTTAGCCGTGAAAAATTTATGGTCCAATTCCAAGATTTCTGGAAAATATTATTAAAAACTGACCATTTTCTGAGGTAAGAAAAAAACCTCAGGTTAGAGCCAGGGTGGCAGTATGCCCAGACCTAGCTCTGTGCCTTAAGCGAGTAACCTCTCCTCCCTGGCCATCCACATTTCCACACATGAAAGCTGAAGTTCTAGGGTATCAATAGGCTTCACTCTAAATCAATCAAAACTCAGTATCGTATTGAAAATGATTGTGAGGCTGCATCCAAGCCTGGTGGGAAAAAGTATGGAGATCAGTTACTGAAATCAACAGAAAGATTGAACGGTGCAGAAGCACTGCCCTGGAGAGCACTGCTAAGATCCCTCCAAGGTCTAAAGCCCATGCAGAAGCAGAATATGAGCTCTGGCGTGGATTTTCATGTCATCTGCTCCAGAAACTCAGTCTAGGCACAGTTCCTTATGGAGCAAAGAATTGGAGGGGAAGGGTGGTGCCCATCTTAAGAAAAGACCCCAGGGGCCGGCCGAGTGGCGTGATGGTTAAGAACTGGATTGGGCGCCAGAGGGCCCTGGTTCGGATCCCACATATGAGGGCCAATGACACTGCCCTCTACAGCTAAGATGCTGAACAACAGCTGGACCTGGAGCTGGGCTGCCATGAGTTGCCGGCGATGGCGTAGGCTGCAGCCCCTGTGGCAGTGGGTTGCCATGGGCTACCGTGTGTAGCCAGCAGCCAGTGTGAGCGGCCAGCAGCCGCAGTGAGCGGCCATCCAGAAGCCGGCAACTGATCTGCCTCACCCGGGAAGAGTGCAATGATGGTGCCAACTTGGGCCAGTGAAGCAACGTCCTCCACAACTAGACTGAAGAACAAAACGACAGCAACTTGTCTGTTCCCCTTCCCCCAATCCCCACCGCTGTTCCCATCCCCCAATTCCCCAATAAAAATCTTTAAAAAAAGAAAAGACCCCAGGTTGTCCCTAGTCAGATGGAGTTCTGAAAGAGAAAATTCAGAGATGGGGGCAGAGAAACATGCCTGTAGGGGGATCAGAATATGCCACCCCCAAAATATACCACTTTGGCATAAGAATTTTTTTGAGCTGAAGACATTTGCCTAAAAGTAGGCTCAAACTCTTAATCACCAGAGACAACCCTAGACTCTTAGCAGTCCAGAGATCGTACCCAGAGGAATTTATATAACAAAATATAATAAAATACTATAATATACTATAGTATAAGGGTTATACTAAAATAACCCTTATCTTCTATACGTTTCCCCTGTATATTCGCCTTCCCACAATTTGGCACCCTTGAAGCCTACAGCCCTTTTCCTTTGTCTTGTCACTTATCTAAACATTTACTGTTCTCTTGATAAGATGCAATATGAGCCTGAGTTTTAGCCACCCCTCTGAGGTACTCATCACTGACTTTCTCCAGAATGTATGCATGCTGCATGTGTTTTAAACTTTGTTTTTCTTGTTAATCTGTCTTTTGTCAGTTTAATTTCCATGGCCCACGCCAGAGAATCTAGAAGGGTAGAGGGAAAGTTGTTTGTTGGTTGGTATGTTTGTTTGTTTTTCCTTCCCTACAACCTCAAAAGAAGAGGCAACCTATTTGGGATCAAGAGCTCTGTTCCCACTGTTCCCATCAGAGTTGCATCCATACCCCGTATCTGGGCCGAGCTGTTTGTCTGAATCTCTCCCCAGACTTGCTGAATCCATATCTTTGGGGGTTGGGCCCAGGAGTCTGTGGTTCCACAAGCCCTCCAGGTGATTCTGAACCCCCAAGGATGCAGCACTCTAATAATAAACTCCAGGTTTGCTGGTCCCTCCCCCTTGACCTGATTGGAGGAATCCAAGATGCAGCAAAGTCCAAATCTTTGGCCTTCCATCAACTACAAAATTAACACTGAGCAGTGCTGGCCAGGTTCCCCTGTGTTGTCATGTTTGCGTGTGCACTCTTTTCTCTCTGTCCTTCCTCATTTTTGATTTTGCAATTGCCTGGCTGTACACCCAGCAAAATAAATACCACCCTGTGATATAGCCACAGACCCATACAGGGTAACTCCAGGGCAAGGCCCTCAAACTTCACCTGGGGAGCTTGATAAAAATACAGATTCCTAGGTCCCATCCCCAGAGAGTCTGATTCAGTTTATCTGAGTGAGTCAGGAAGCTGCACTTAAACCAGTTCCTCAGGCTCCTGGGGAGCAGGTGGTCCAAGGGACCAAACATGAAGAAAGCCATCACAAGGTGATCCGTCATGCGGAAATGCCAGGAGCAACATGTCCCCCTCATCCCTGAACTGAGCTGATGCTCTTCCTGATTTGTATCTGATGACATCCATCTAGCATGTTAATGCCAACTACGAATTAATGACTTTTAAGCAATTTGTATAGGTAGCTGCCCATGTAATCAATCTTAATTTGCAACCACTGCTGAGTGCCCACATAAGGGCAATAATGTGCCCCATCTCACACATAAATCTCTGAAATGGAAATTAAGCAGATGGATAGCAGACTCCAGTGGGTATTATTCAACGCCCCGAGGGATGGCAACAGGACTGAAGCTGAAAAATCAATTGGTCCATCAGGAGAGTACCTGTCCTGCCCTGTTCAGAGCCACACCTGGTTTCGAAGCCAGTGCAGGGACTTGGGGTAGAGGCCCCTCTCCTCTTTGAGGCAGGTGTGCCATGAACCGGACACCCTCCAGATGGCTGAGGCCACTTTGAAAGAGTGGGTAGTGGAATAGGAAGAATACCGGTCCCAACACCTCAGGCAAAGTGCTCACACCTTGCCTCTAATATTGGAAGCACCTGTTACTTTGAAGACAGAACCTAGACATTACAGGTTCTGTAATTGGGCTGTCTATCAAATACCCCTTTTTTGGGAGAACATCCTTTCTCTCCTTTGTGGATCTGGTGACCTTGTGGCTTACACAGTCTCATCTGCTCCTTAGTGATAGGGGTGACCCATATCTGCTATCCCTGGCCACAGTGATTGGGCAAAAAGGTGATCATGTGACCCAAGCAGAACCAATCAGAATCTTCCCATGACATTTTATGTGCTTGGGATTGGGATCTGTGAGAACCATGTAAGCTCAGTGGCTGCTGGCCGGTTTGGCTGCCACATGGAAAGAGCCAGGCTGAGAATAAGCAACATGGAGGAAGAGAGCTGGGAGACAGAGACAAATTCCCAAAGCCATTGTTTGAAAGACCAAATTTCTACATTCCATGAGCCAGTGCATTAAATTTGTGTTTGCTTGTTTTTAATTATAGCAAAAAAACACATAACATTTACCATCTTGACCATTTTCAAGTGTGCAGTTCACTGATATTAAGTACATTCACAAAGCTATGCAACCATCACCACCATCATCTCCAGAGCTGAAACTTTGTACCCATAAAAATTACTCCTCATTGCCCCACATCCAGGCTCTGCTTTCTGTCTCTATGGTTTTGGTTACTCTGGTACCTCTTGTAAGTAGAATATTTGTCTTTTTGTGACTGGCTTATTGCACTTAGTATAATGTTCCCAAGGTTCATCCATGCTGTAGCATGTCAGGATGTCCTTCCTTTCTAAGGCTGAGTAATATTTCATTGCCTGTATGCACAACATTTTCTTTATCTGCTCATCCATCGATGGACACTTAGGTTGCTTCACTTTTTGGCTATTGTGAATAATGCTTCCATGAGCATGGCTGTACAAATATCTCTTGTAGACCCTGCTTTCAATTATTTTGGGCTTATACCCAGAAATGGAATTGCTGGATCATGGGATATTTCTATTTTGCGCATCTCTTGTGCACAGACTGCTTGCCGTGCTTGTCATCCCTCCTGCTCTCCCCTCTGTGATTCCATGTGACTTCTGCACGACTTGTTCCCTCTTATCCTGCAGACATGACACTGCCTCCAGGCAGCCCTCCCATCCTCTATGAACGAATCACTCCTGCAGTGTTGCCTGTACCTTCATATTTCCTTGCACTATAATCAGCTGTTCAATGATGTCTCTCCCATTCGGTCCACAGCCCCTAGAGAGCAGGGACCTCCTCCTCGCTACCTTCATATCTATTCTATTCCGTCCTCGTCCCCAGAGCCCAGCATGATGTTTACACAGAGTAGGTACATAATACACCCATATTACATTGAAATACACTGAATCTCATGTTAAACAAAGACGGGAATTACACATGAACTGCAGGATTTGGGCTTTTAGGTGCTAAAGAGGCTCAAACTAGGCAGCCCTGAACAGGCTGAGGAAGGCGCTTCCTCATGAAGCAGAGCTCATGGCCGGTGCACAGTGGGCATAAGCCAAGTGCCTGCTCTCCACCACCAAGGCGCTGTAGCGAGCCACTTAGAGATGGAGAGGAGCGAGAGATTTCCACTCACTGTTTCTCATCCACATCCATCTCCAAGGAGAGAATGGAGGCTGACTGCTAGATAATTACATGAACTCAGATCACTGAATTGGCTCTGTGAAATTGGATTCAAATGGGGAAAAAAGTTTAAAGGGAGTCATTAAGCATTAAAATCCCAGGAAATTTACCCTAACATAATCCATGACAGCCCAGGCTGAGCGGTTTGCTGGACGGTGAAGCCACGAGACCTTTACTGACCTTTACCGAGGGGAAGCGATGAGGAGACTCCGTGTGTCTCAGTCACCTGGGGAATTCTGACTCAGCCGCGCGAGCAGGCCCAGGAACCTGCATTTCAGCCAGCACCCAGTGATTTGACGCAGGCGGCCAGTGAAATGGGCTTCACGAAGCCCAATGCAGGGGGACAGTCACTGTCCGGAGCCCCCATCTGGGCTCAGCTCTGTGGTACGGTCATTGCTGTGCCCAGCGGTGGGCTCAGCGACCCAAACTAAGCAGGGGACATGGGCAGGGTAGTCACCCACCTTCGGGTTGAAAATACGAACTTTTGATCAGCAGACATGTGGACGTGAGGCTGTCCTCGTTATTCAGAGGTAGGGCTGGGGAGGCACCAGGCCCCCCCTCAGGGAGTAAACCCTGCGATCTTTGTCCAGGATGCGGCCTCCACAGACTTCCCCTGGGTCCTACTCAATTCTGAAAACACAGCGATGAGCTAACGGGAGGCAAAATTACATGGAAGCAAAAGCAGAGTGGGTTTTTTTTAATTAACACTATTTGATATTTCAGGGGAATTAATTAAACTGTTTCCATCTAGTAAGTTTTCAGATATGCTCCAGAGAATAACATGCTGATGAAATGTATCAGACATGCGATGAAAGCACAGTGGGAGAAGAGGAGGGAGAGGTGGTGTTGGGGCTTGGGAGGGGCCTTCTTGGGGTGATTGGATTTTCAGGGGTGGATCCGGTTACACCTCGATTTATGATTTCTAATCTCCTCATCTCACTGCATTGAATGGCAAGCCCTTGGCATTGGGAAACACTAAAGAGATGACACAACAACCGAGAGAACACTTTTAATCCAAGCCCCAAAAATATTCACACACACACCCGCCCCAGGTTAACATTAAAAGATTTTCTAAAATACCTGGTGAGAAGATGCTGCTGCCAACTTTTTAAAAAGTTGGAAAACCTTCAGGAGATGAGCCGTTTAGGTCTGAGATTGTTCTGCAGACCACTAAGACCACAGAAGCATTCATTACTCAGATGGTAGAGAGTCTCCCTAAATACATACACTGGATGAGAATTCAGATCGCAGGGCCAGTGTGGGAGCCGTTCAGGGCTTGGCTTTGAACTCAGACAGATCTGGGTTTGAATGTACCTTTTTTTTTTTTTCATCCACTTTTTAGTGGTATGGCCATGGGCAAGGTACATAACCATTTTAAAGCTCAAGTCTTCATCTGTAAAATGGGTGTAATGATGAGTAAAAGTACTCACACAGGGCCAGCTGAGTGGCTTAGTTGGTTAAGAGCTTGCTCAAGAGTGCGAGCTCTGAGCAACAGTGGTTCGAGTCCAGCCCGAGCTGAGCTGCCGCTGAGCTGCCAACAGGTGGCAGGATGGTTCAGCTAAACAACAACAAAAAAAAGTACTCACACAGCCCTGGCATGCCTTCATCTGGAAAATGGGTATAATAATAGCAGCTGTGAAAATTAAATGCACTAATTTTTTTTAAATGCTCTTATTTGAGGATTGGTGGGCTGCAAGGACCTCTTGCTTTCGAAGCAAAATCCAAAAGGTTCCTGCTGCCCCAAAGCAGTGGAAGGGTGACTTAAGCACAGCTGATTAGATACCCCAGCCTGGACATGTGACCCAGGAGTGAGCAGAGGAAAAAAGGAGTGGATGGCACAGGATCCATCCTGCCAGTGGCAGTAGTGATATCCCAGGTCCAAGGGCAAAAACTCGTGCTCTGGGCCTCCAGGCCAGTGGGCATCAGAGGATTCTAATCAGGCTGAAACAGTGGATAACTACTGGTTCTGGCTTCCCAACTCCCCTCGCTCCAGGTCATAACCCGAGCATAGGTTTCCAGCTTTTCCATTCTGCTTCCTGATCTCCTTCCCATAAATTCTGTTTCTGCTGAAATTAGTCAGTGTTGGCTTCTGTTTCATCGAGAATCCCACCTGGTACAGTGCTCAAGGACTGTTGGGCTGATATTGTTGGGACTTTACAGAGCTAACAAGTAACACTCCTTTTTATCTCCTCTGGAGTTAGGAACTAATTGAGAAATAAGACCCAGATAACCACAGAGGTAAAAATATCTGCCCTATTCTACTCTCCACTGTGAAGGCTGGGCCGGAACCCCCATCTGGGGCTTAGCTCTGTGGCACAGTCATTGCTGGGCCCCGCGGTGTGCCCAGAGGTCCAAACTAAGCAGGGATTGTGGGCGGGGGCAGTCACTCACTTTCTGGTTGAAAATATGAACTTTTGATCAGGCAGACACGAAAGCCTCTGGTCAGGTGAGTGGCAGGTCCTCGCTGACAATGACTAGCACATTTATTTAAAATATCATTTGGTGTGCAGTCAGATCACTTCTTGCAAGACTTCTCTTTTCGTTAGTAGCAGTAGCAAATTTAAAACTATCACTGTGATATTATGATATAACAAGAAACATATGAGTGGTCTTCATCCCTGGCTCCTGGCACAGAGCTCCTAAAATCCTTGCGATTTCCTGAGTGACAGGAATGCCTTCAGAGAACTTCACGAAGGGATCTGATTGCCAGAGGAACCAACCGTGTGGTTAGGAGCCGGAGCTTTCAGACTCACCTCCTGACCTCCAGGGAGGGGAAAGGGGGCTGGAGACTGAGTTAATCACCAGTGAGCAATTATTTCATTAATTACGCCTCCATAACAGAATCTCCATAAAAAGCCTAAATGAAGACGTCTGGAGGACTTCCAGTTGGTGGATGCATCCATGTGCTGGGCTGGGGTGGGTGGGGGTGGCGCACCCCAGACTCCGCGGGGACAGAAGCTCCTGGGCTCGGGACCCTTCTAGACCTCCCCTCTGAACCTCTTTATCTGTCTGTTCATTTGCACCCTTTGTAATACCCTTTATAACAATCCAGTAATAGTAAGAAAAGTGTTTCCCTGGATTCTGTGAGCTATCATAGCAAATTATTGGACCTGAGGAGGGGGTGGTGGGAACTCCTGGTCTATTGCCAAGTCAGGCAGAAGTGCGGGTAACCTGAAGACCCACTACTTCCAACTGGCAGGGCAGTCCTGTGAACTGAACCCCTAACCTGTGTGGTCTGCACTAATGCCAAACCATTAATGTCAGGGTTGAATTACATTGTAGGAGACCCAATCGGGGTACCCAGGGAACCGGAGATTTGTTTGGTGTGGGAAACCCACACATTTGGTGTCAGAAGTGTTGTGAGTAGACAAAGTTTTCATCCATTGCCTCATACCAAGGAATTCAAACCCCTAGCAGAAGTCAAAACCCCTGACTTTCTACCCATTTTCACTTAAAGAAAACCGACCACGCCATACGAGTATTTCTCTTAAATATTGTGCACAGAGAGTCAAACAGCTGCCTAGACCACACTACCACACAGAAATGCTTGCTCTGCTTTCTATACCAGAAAGTAAACCTCAAAGACAAAAATCCCAAATTTGGATCTATGAAGAAAAAGTACAGCATGGAGTTGCATTGTGTTATCTCTGCTACTTCCCCCACTAATAAACCCTTCAGAATTCCATCCATATTTTAATATTTGGGTTTAAGTTAATTTAAAATAATTTATAGATGAATCAAGTAAAGTCATGGAAAACTCAGCCTCAAATCAGGTAACGCACGAGGAGGATGTGAACTACCTGGTACATGGAAAACCACCTGAGACTGTACCAACCAGCATCTTCCAGAGAAATGGAGCCAGTAGGATAGACGCAAATACATATGCATGTATGTAGACCATATACAGAGACGTATCTTAAAGAATTGGATCCTGTGGTCGTGGAGCCTGGCAACTTGGAAATTCATAGGGCCAGCACGTGGACACTCAGGCAGGAGCTGATGCTGC
>NW_017731424.1:2960020-2962702 GCF_001890085.2 Hipposideros armiger | reverse complement strand
CAATCCTCATCTGTTTGTTATCTCCAGACTTTATGATGATCACTCTGTTAGATAATACCCTGGACAAGCCAGAATTCAGAGTGATTTAATTAGCTTTAATAATAACACTTGCCCATGCATAGTCTTTCTGAAGATCAGGGCATAAAACGGCAAATGCCTGCAAAGGGAATGTCTGGCTATAACTCTCACCTCTGGACTCCCATAAAACCAAAGAAACATCACCGGCCTCTTCCATCTTCAGTTTCCAATGGATTATTTCTCCTTAACCTCCCACCAGGTGATGAGTGACAACCTCTTTGGGGCCAGCCCATAACTCAACACGCTGACAATCAGAAACAAACTAATATCCCTGTTTTTTCCAAAACATGTTTCTCTCCATTCCCATTGAATTGATCTTTACATGGGCCCTTTGAATCAACATAGAAAGTGTCCTAGCACAGACACATTCTAAATCTATGTGTGTCTGTGATTTGCCTAGAAGAAAACCAAATGCTTTGCCCAGCTCAGCTCTCAGGAATGAACTTGGAATTCTTTTTGCTTGGTCAGGGAAAGGTTCAGATAATTGCAGGTTGTGGGATTTGTTCATTTGTTTGTTTTTAATAATTTGGAGTTATTTTTATTTATTTCCACTTGATCTGGAAAATAACAAATGAAAGCCTTTGGAACAAGGCAATATTTTGAAAGATTTCCCAGTTTGTACAATGTTTGTCAATGGTTTTAAGGAATTAAATAACTGGAAGATGAATTTAAAAACAGAATGACTCCAGAAAACCTTTATAATAAGCATATACCATCCTCACCAGGAAAAACAGCTTCCCTTATTTTTAAAATTTGTTACATTTATTATACGTTTGGTCCCTCCCCCCCCCCCACCAGAGAGATGCATAACTGAATCGGTAGAAGCAAAATACCAGGTAACTAAATTTTATGAGAGACTCAAAAGATAAACATAAGTGCCAAATATTTTTTCCACAAAATTTTCACACTTTTTCAGGTTGGTCAGAGCTTACATTTAAAATCTTCTCTTTATTTCACTTTAGTAGCTGATAAACTGCCCGTACTCCTGAAAACCTTAGAAAAGCATTAAAAAGCTCTTCCTTTGCAGACATCAGCATGTAATGATCTACATTTGCTAGAACATTCTACTTTGTAAAACTTGAGAACGAGGTACTGAGATCCTGTATACAAATAATAAGCTGTCGATTTTCAGCAGTTGCATTAATAGGTCTGATAACCACCAACGCCCCCTATCACATCAATTTTGCTGAAACAAGTCCAGCAAAAAAACACAGCTGGCGATGGGGAAGCTGATAGAAGGGGGAGTGGCTGGGACTGACCTTTCTTTAAGGGTAAATATAACACTCTTAAAAATTGGGTAGTCCATCTCCTCAGAAAAAATGAAAGGTCAAAGGGAAAGCATTGCAGGCATCACAAAAAATGGAGAAAGCAAGGAGAGAAGAAAACAGGGAGAGAGGGAGGGAGAGAGGGAGGGGAGAGAGGAGACAGGCAGACAATTATCTTTTGCATGCTCGCTGGAGAAAACGCAATTTACTTCCTGCAATTTTAAAAATAAAATCCAGGATAACATTAAGAAAGGGGAAAACACCTTTTTTAATAAAAGGATATAAGGAGTGAAGGTCCTACACCTGCCTTAGGACAAGCAGCTGCTTCTCTGAGTCACAGGCTTTCGGCNAAAATACCTTCACAGCAACACTTAGATGAGGGTTTGATTAAACAGCTGGGTGCTATCACCTAGCCAAGTTGACACATAAAATTAACCATCATCACAGGCTTAGCAGAGATCAGCAATTCATTCCAAACCTTTCCCCCAAAACCACAATCCAGCTAATGAATTTTTGGCAAGCTACATGAATCACAAAAATTAATTTGATTAACCACATCCCCCATTTCATTCATTTCGCCAATATACTTATAACTTTATGTGTATATACATATATATGTTTGTACGTATACACATACACATATATGTGACCCAGGCATCACTTACACACACACACACACACACACACACCATCATCATCATCATCATCATCATCTGATACAACATAACTTTCAAATGTGTTTGCTTCATTGAGCATGGCAATTATAGTTAATAATACTGCACTGCATATTTGAAAGTTGCTAAGGGACTAGATCTTATAAGTTCTCATCACAAGAAAAAAAATTCTGTAACTATGCATGGTGACAAATGTTAACTTATTATGGTGATCATTTCACTATATACAATTGTCAAATCATTATATTATATACCTGAAACTAATATAATGTTGCATGTCAACTATACCTCAATAAAAAATAATGTGTTTGTTCCAAAACCCTTTTCTTGCTCATTTCCTCCCCAAAGTGATTGTATTTTAAGTGAACATTTTAAGTTATTTTTTATGAATGGTGTTTTGGGGTTCATTACATGTCTCTTTTTTGATATAATGATATTTAACTTGCATTTTCATTTCAAACCATTATGTATTTACTGTTTCAAGACTGGAAAATTAATCTGCCCTCTGCCTGTCCCTCAGACATCAATGATTTTGCTGGATTGAAATGCAAAAAGAGAAAAACGATGCCATTTCACATCTAAGCTGTGACTATCATACAGCGTGACATTTGTTGTCCATTAAACTCTTGTTTCATTACTCTGACAAATGTGATTAAAAAAAAAAA
>NW_017731424.1:2931305-2957109 GCF_001890085.2 Hipposideros armiger | reverse complement strand
ATTAAGTTTTAAAATTTTAAGTACAGTAATGCCTTGGTTTGCGAGCATAATTTGTTCCGCAAACTACTCGTATTGCAAGACATCTTTCGTTTACCATGTTAAAATGTATTAGAAATGTTTGCTCATCTTGTGGAACATTCACAAACCAAGTTACTCGCAATCCAAGATTTTGCTGTACTTTAAAACACTTAAACTCCATTTATCCGACATTAGGGGTCATTCACAACCCAACCCCCCACCCATTATACTTGTCTTTCATCTAAATGCTTGGTTGTTCCTCTTCCCTAGGGTCCAAGTCACCAGTGGTTGTGACTCACCTAGACTAAGTATTTATTTACTACCTACGTACATACTATGCGCTGCCTACTTCCAATTGTATATTAGGGACATCTTCCAGAAACAGAAAATCAAAACCAGCGGAGTCAACCACCAGAATTAGTGATACAAATACTGTTACTGACCATTAACCAGCCTAGGAGCTTCCCGGTGGTCACAACATGATCATGGAAACATGATCGGAACATAATCCTTATTTGATCCTTTGGCAGATTAAAAGAGATCATTTGTCACCTTAGATTTCACACTGGCCCTTGTTCTTCATAACCAATTGGGCAAAGCCTGACAATTCTCTCCTCCCTTTCCATCCCCCTCTTCTCCACCACCACCATCACTCCAACCCAGCCTCAGCACTCTTTCAACACCAGTTCCCAAGCCTCCTGTCTCAGGGCCTTCCTATCTCTCTCTCTGCCCGCCAACCTGACCATCTGAGCATGTCAGTGCCCAGTGGAAATCCTCCAGGGGCCCCCCAGTATGTACACCAAGCTTCTAATATTGGGGTATACATCCCCAACAAGTCCTAAGAGTTGTGCCAAGAGCTCCAGGAAGCTGCAGAATAAACACAGCACATCTTCCTGAAGCTACAATTTTACACAAAGATTTCGGAGGGAAAACATTTTTTAAATAGGTATATAACATGGAGGTTTTTGCAAAGTTGTATAAACTTGAAATTGAAACCCCAGGCTTTAAAATAATGTTGTACCTGGATGGCCACTTAGGACTCGGCTCTCAGAACGTGTTTACTATTTTGTGCTGTGAGGATATTTCCGAGAAAACTCTGGAAAAGGCTTAGATATGACAAAAAGTCTGAGCTCTGCTCATGCCTTTTGACACACCAATCTCATTTATGGATATTTATCCCATGGAAATCAGCAGTCATATGCCAAAGATATATGCAAACGGTGATTCATCACAGCATTATTTATAACAAGAAAAAGTTGTAATAACTTAAATGACCACCACACACTCACTTTGGTATGTACATACAATGGAATACTTCGTATCATTTTATAAGATGAGGCAGAAATATATAAATTGACATTAAAAAGTAAGTCTGGGATATATTGTTAAGTGCAAAGTCCAATTCGAAAATAGTATTCCTTCCTGGAACTGCCCAAATCAGAAACTCTGTCATTGAGGTGATTCTGCTCCTCAAGGGTGAGCGCCACTGACCGAAGCCAGCCAGCCGGCAAGGGGACTGGAGCTACCACGACTGGCTTCAGACTAACCATAACCCATTCCCTGGCTGGGGCTGGGCTCACCCTCCTGAGCACAGGGTCTTGCTTGGCTGCCCACCTTCCTACCTGCCCACCTGCATGACGAGCCACCTGTTGCATTCTGTGGCAGTCAGAATGCCTTTCAGCTGTAGGTACAGAAAACCAAACTCAAAATGTTTCAATATGAGGGGGTTATTGACTCATATAATAACAAGTATAACACGTAAGGGTTAATTCAGAGGTTTACCTCTCTAACCTCTAGGTTAACTCCTTCCGCTTTCATATTCCTTTCTTTGTCTCTTTATGGGGGATGGAGGAGGGTGTGAGACCCTGTGTTGGTTTTCAAATATGTCCACAAATTCTTTGCTGTGCCTCCCTTCAAAAAGAGAAGGCTGGTTCCCCTCCCCTTGCGTGTGGGCTGTACTGACGGACTCACCTCTCACAAACAGACCGTGGTGGAAGTGATGGTGTGTGACTTTTGAGACTGTGTCATAAAAGACACTGGCTTTCTCCTTGCTGTTCTCTCCTGGGTCACTAGCTCTGGGGGAAGCCAGCCTCCATGCTGTGATTACACAAGCGCCCGAGGGAGAGGTCCGTGTGGTGAGGCACCAACACCCACTGCCAGCAGCCTGTGAGTGTGCCATCTTGGAAGTGAATCCTCAGACCCAGTCAAGCTCTTGCATGACAGCAGCCTGATGCCCATCAGACACCCTGAGCCCGAGCTGTCCCACTAAGCTGCTCGGTAACTCCTGACCCATCGAAACTATGAAATAACATTTGGGATTTTTTAAGCCATTACTTTGGGGGTCATTTGTTATACAGCATAACTACTAGACACCCTAATAGGACAACTTGGGTTTCTGGGTTGGTCACAGCCTTCAGTTCTACTCTACAACATTTGACTTTTCCCAAGTCACATATGATTCCCCAATGGGTTGAGGGTAAGCCAACCCCTACCACTGATCCTGGTCCGTGGTGTGGCCAACTCTTCCTTTCTTGTGCTGATTGGTTTTCATGTAGACACCCTGGCATCTCCTCCTGCATCTAATTTCTGCAGCCTCTTCTTGCTTTGCCTGGTCCACATCCCACCAGGGACCTACTGGAAAGAAACTGCACTTCATCCCATAGCAGTGACTGCAGCTGTAGTAATTTCCAGCACTGCTTAAAAGTAAAGGAAAGGTTAGAAAGACTTGTAATTCAGGCTAAGCTTGTCGGTAAACTTCAAATCCCACCTCAAAAAAAAAATGGTGGGGACACCTGCTGATACAGCAGCATTTTCTGGAAATTTAAAGCAAATTGACATGCTCTTTCTTGCAGGCAACTCAATTCTTCTGACTTGGCGAAGGCTGTGCTTTTGTGTCCTGCCTGGGGTAGAAGTGGCCGATGACTCTAGGCTACGTGTCACTAGAAGGTGCCCAGCAGGTCAGGGGTACAGTGGAGAAATGGAGCCCCACACACACACACACCTGATGTTTAGACACTGCACCAGAGCTTATTAGCAACAAGAACCAGGTCTGGGGTGCCCAGGCTGAAACACGAAGCCTCAGTCAGCGTTACCCATAGGATTTCAAAAGAACCACCTGGAAGTGCTTGCTGGAAACGCAGCTTCCTCGTCCCTCTCCATGGACCACTGACTGAATCTCTGGGGTGAAATCTCTGCATTATTCAGAAGTTTCTGGGCAATAGTGATTCACCCTAACTTTTAAGAACTATAGCTATTTTGTAATTGAAGTATGACATACACACAATAAAATGTATAAATCCTAAGTGTTCTATTCTGTGATTTTTGACAATTGTACACACCTGTGAAAACACCCCCCAAAACGAGATATAGAACATTACCATCACCCCATAAAATCCTCCCTCCTTTCTGGTCAACCCCTATCCCCAGAAGCCATGACTTTGGAGTTTCTATTATCACAGAGAATTGTGTCCAGGACTATTGCTTTTTGAAACACTTAAGCTGAAAAAAATAATAATAAATCTGTCATTTGAGAGCTCTAAATAAGCCATTTCTGTTTGGCAGGAGGAGGAGCCTTCAATAGTCCATCTGAGGAGACTGTTCTTTTTTCCCCGGGAAAACCAGCCAAATGGGCCATTTAATGATGCAAATATAGAGCCTCCTGAATTGGCAATGAGGTTGGAAATGCGATTCTGAAAAGCTGAAAGTGCACCACACTGGGAGGGAGAATGTTACAGGTTTCTGTGTTGGGGGCAGAGCTACAGATCCTGTAGGAAAAAGTGTCGAGGGCAGTGAAGGCGTTGCTATGGCGTTCGCCCTCCCCGAGCCCCTTGGAAGGGGTCCAGCCCAGGCTTAGGGGCTGAGGGCCAAAAGCAGATGGGATTATTTTCATGAGAACTTGTGACACTTTGGGCTCAGACGAGGGAACCCGGCTTGCTCAGCAAAGGTGGCCATTATGAGTGTCATTTCTCCATCGTGCTTCCAGAACAATCTATTACTGGCATCGATGGAAGCCTTTGATATTCATATATTTCTTTTTTATCTGGCCCCCTCATGGAATAAACAGTCTTATTCATTCTCATAGCTTTCCAGTTAATTCGCCAGGGTTTTCTAGATGCACAATATTTTCCAAAAATATGGACACTTTTATTTTTTCCCTTTCTAAGTGTCATAATTTTTTCCTGCCTTGTGACTTTGGCTATTAAGCTATTCTAATATTCTATAGAAGGAAGATATTGGTGTTGAATTGTTGACCAGCCTGAAAATGATAGGTTTGGGAATAGAGCAGATATAATCAGAACAGACAGCAAAGAGCCCATGTCAGTAGTTTGGGTGTGATGTGTTCATTGTTGGTGCTGACTCAGAAAACACAGAAGGGACTTATCTGAGAGATATTTTACATTAAAACAAATTTTGCGTTGTGGTAAGAAAAGGCAAAATCAATGTAACCATGGCTCCTAATGCCAGTAGCTTCACGGACAATAAAACCGTGAAAACAGTTCTATTTCCAGCCAACCCTGCCTGCTGCCTTAAAAGAGGCGAGAAGGAAATTAAGTATGCATCTCAGTTCATGACAGGTTCGTGACTGAGGATTCAACACAAATGAGCAAATATTGGGTTATCGGGAAAGTCATGACGTATTTTTTCTGTTTTTCATTGTAAAAATGCATCATGACTTTTCCGACAACCCAATAGTTTTATTTTCTACTTCACATCTATGGTATTACTCTTAACTTACCAACAAGCAAAACACATTTTAAGAATTAACATTTGATTTTGATTCTTCCAGTTTGCAAAGCAAGCTTTTCCTTTGGGATTTTGGGTGCACAGAATTAGGCGGATGTGGTTAATCCAACCGCTTCAAGTCAGTTTGTAGCATACTAGCATCAAAAGTCCACAAACAGTTCCATTTTTACCTTTAGTACTTCAAAATTTCATTAATTTTTGTTCTCTTTACCCATCCGCTATTCCCATTCCCATTCCACTGTACATTCACCCTCTCCTGTATTTGACATACAGCTACCACATATGACTTTATTTACATCTAGAGGCACTCTTAACAATATTTTACTAGTGTGGATTTCTTTTTTCCACAAACAGGATTGTGCTGGGTAGCTCATTTGACTTTTTTCTTTTTTAATTCAATATTAAATGTTTAAGATTTATGGATTGTGTGTGTGTGTGTGTGTATATATATATATGTGTGTATATATATATATGTGTGTGTATATATATATATATATATATATATATATATATATATATAGTTGAGGTTGGCAATAAAATGAACATCTGACATCTGGTGACCCACCACCTGCTGGAAGATTACCAGAACCATAGAAACCAAAGGTGCCACCCCTGATCTAACCAACCTCTCTCCCTCAGTAGGTAACTATATCCCAAATTTTTGCTTATTATTTTCCTACCTTTCTTTATTGGTTTTGCCATATACGTCATATACTCCTAAATAATCTATTATCTAGTTATGCATGCTTTTAAACTTTACATAAATGAAATTGTACATTTTCTCATGCAATTTTTTAAAATTCAACATGACATATGTGACATTCATTCCTGCAGATGCTTATAACTGTTGCATTATATATACACTTTCATAACTGTGCACTATAATTTATCCATTTCCCATCCTCAGGTATTTGGGTTGTTTCCGGTTTTGCACCATGACAAAGCTGGTAGGAACACTCTCAAGCTCACATGCAAGAGCGTCTCTATGCCACCAAGTGGCATTGCTGGGTTAGGAGTTCAACTTCACTGGGTGACACTAAATTGTTGTCCAAAGTGGTTGCAGCAGTTGGCACTCCCACCAGCACAGGATAAGTGTTTCAGTGACTCCAACCTCAAAGTCTTGATAAAGTCAGAGTTAACCATGTGTCAATGTTGTAGCAGTAAAATATGGCTTTGGTTAGAACTTCCTTGATAACCAATGAACTTGACAATCTTTTTATGTTTATTGATCATTTGGTGAAGTGATTGTTCCAGTATTTTGTCTTTTTTTTTTTTCCTGTTGGGCTTTTTCTTGGGCTTGGCTAGTAAGTAGATGATCATTTTTACCTGTGTGGTATTCCATTTCACACATGTACCACACTTATCAATTCCTCCCACTGTTGGCGATTTAGCTCATTTCCAACCCTTTGTTATTACAAACAATACTGTGATAAACATCCTTGTACAAGTCTCTTTGTGTAGGTAAAGAATTTCATTGGAAGTGAATTTGCTGGATCTTAGTGTTATGTGCATATTCTGTTTCCGAAAGGCTGACAAATTGCTCTTCAAAATAGCAGCACCCACCGGCTATCCTCCTCCAAGTTGATAACGTTTCCCATTCATTACATCACACATTTGTCAGCACTTGACATCATCCACAAAGCAACTTCAGGGACATACTGTCTCATTTAGTCTATAAACAATCCTGGAAGATAGAACATTTAAAAGAGCTGACATTTTTCTAGTTCCTTACAATTTGCAAAGCACTTTCATTTGCATGATCTACCTCATTTTATGCTGAAATCCTGTCATTCATTCCCTTGTAAGTCACATTCAAAGGCCAACGTACTTCATTGTCTGAATCCAACGTACGGCTCCATGCTTCCATGTGAACATGGATGTCTCACTCAACCCAGGACCCAGAAATATTTCCCCAAGCCTGTCCAGTCCTGAACTAACTTTATCCTATATCCTGGGGAAACAGATGAAACCTGAGATTATTCTCTGTCATTGGGGTCTTCAAGAGGGAGGGTGTGGCTTTGTCATCCTCTCCCAATGGACCCTGCCTCTTCCCAAGCCACAGAAAGTGCGGGGGATGGGGAGGGGCCCTCAAACACGAAAAGGAGTTTGGATTCTGGTCAGCCAAAGAGCAGAACAAGTTGTCCAGCAAGGACATTATAACTAGGAGGTGAGTTAAGGTACAGTGATCCTGTCTTTTCTCCCTAAACACAACCTTTCCCCTTCTTGTTTTCTTCATCCAATGTCTGGTGATGGGTTTGGAACAAAGAATGAGCCACAATGTCATAATTACTCCAGCATTCCTACCCATGGAAGCTTGCTCATGAATGACTTATTTTTCTAGAGTTTCGTGACTTTGTTCCTTATGTTGGCAATATGTCATCCTAATGATTTTATTTTAACAGTAATGAATTATGACTATGTTCCCGCAGCAAGGCATCTGGCGTCCCTTTTCAATCCCAAGTGAATCGGTGCTGTAGTAATGAATACCAACTTCATCAATAACATTAGAAAAATACAGAATGGTGTGCTCTAGTCACTGTCATCTCTTTCTGTAATCTTTGCACTCCATCATTTTGACTAATATTTTCTAGATTTAGCTTTTTTTTTTTTTACAAAACATTCGTGTATGTCTGCCTGAATCATAACTTCCAGGTTCTGATTTCACTAATAATTTTTAAGCGGGGCCTTTTCGCACAACACACCAACTGCTTGTCACTGAGACAACCTGGGCTCAGAAAAGTGAAGTGATTTGGCCCAAGTCCGAAGGAAAGAGCCAGGATTTTAACCCTGGGTTTAGACCTCAAAATCTAGTGCTTTTCTATTATGCCACACCTCAACTGTGCAGAGTTTTGTTGCTGTTGTTTACATTTTACACATAGAATTCCTGAACTTTTATTTGTCTTTATAATCCTCAAGAAATTTGGATGGTCTCGCGTCCTCTCTACAATACTTGAGTTCCCATAGAGTGAAGGGCCATGCCAACATTTCATAAGGCATCTCATCGCATCCCTCAGAGATGCAGACTGGACGTTGTCAAACTCAACCTTCTAGAAGGCATCAGGTTGAGGTGGGGAGCTCTCCACCACCAGCCAGATGCCTTCACTGACATTTTCATGCCCTTCCCCTGTGAGAATCAGTACCAATGAACCTGAGTCTCTGCATTTCTAGCTCCACAGCATTAGATGTATAGATTTATGCTTTCGGATAACTTAAAAATCTGTCCGGAATGGGTACAAATACCCCGCATTTTCAGGTTTCAAGTTTCAATCTTCAGATAGGAAACTGGTTTTCAGAGCAGTATTGCAAACCCAGGGAAGTTTGACTCAGATTCAGACAAGCCACAAAACATCAGGCTTTTGTAAGAATGTGATGAATCGTTTCAGATAAAGGGACGGGGGACAGACATACTTAGATGTCATGAGATTGTCATTGTAACAAGTATGCTCTCTTAAATTTTTCTTCCACGCCCCTGTGCCTGTCTGACTGCTCTTCCCACGGCCTGAGAAGTCGCCCAACTCCTCCCTCCATCTGCCCATAAACTCTCATCTCAGAAGTCGCATCCTCGTGATTGAACCTTTCATATGTCCATGCCAGTCCCTTGTGATAGTCACTCCCTGTTCCCATGGCAACATGTGCATTCCTACATTCATTCATGCATTCACTCATTCATCCAGCAAAGATTCACTGAGGGTCCACCACATGCCAGACACCACTCTAAGCCCTGGGATATATCCGGGAACTGCCAGAACTCCTGCCGTGTGATTACACTTCAACTGGGGACAACAGACAATCCCAATAACATGTAAATGAAAATGTGCTGGGCAGTGATAAATGCCATGGAGAGACACAGCAAGGGAAAATGGGTCTGGAGCCTGAGAGTGGGGAGGAGGCTTCCATTTTAAAATGGGAGGTCAGCGCGGACCTCATTGAGTAAGTGACATCTGAGCACAAAGCTGAGGGAAGACAGGGAGCTGGCCACGTGGGGAGGAACATTCCAGACTGAGGAACAGTCATCACAAGCTTAAGGCAGGGACTCATTTGGCCGGAGCAGAGTGTATAAGCAAGATGTGGACAGGGAGACCAGCTGTGGCCAGCTGGAGAAGTTGGCTTTGCAACCAGCGAAATGGGGAGAATTCAGAGGATTTTGAGCAAAGGGCATCAGTTTCAGAATATTTTATCAGGACTTCCTGTTGGACAGATTATGAAATATGATAAAGGATGGCCCCAGGGTACATTCAACCATGACAGCCCTTGTTGCACTGAGTCATACATGTTTGTTTCTGTGTCTTTGTCCTTTTTTGAGCTGTGACTTGTCTTTGGGGTCCCCATGTCCAGCCTGGGGCAGGACACACAGGCAGGAAACGTGTGTTGAGTCTGGTGGTTGGAATGAATGTGTTATTAATTTGGACATCACTTGGGAAAACAAGTCAGAGATGGGAGAGCATCTCCACCATTTTCTAGCTTTTCCTCTCCGGAAGCGTGTACACTGGACTTGTGACCACTCTGTTCTTCTATGGGTGGATGTGAGAAGGAATGGTTGGTAATGACTTCTTTATTCAAGAATGCGGTGGCAGATGGAACTAACTTTTTTTATTTGCTGATACCTAGGGGGAGAAATCCATCTTTTCAGAGTGTTACAATCGGAATTATTTACAGCCCAGGAATTTCCCCAATGCCTACTTTGAACGAAGCAGGCTGCCTGCTTAGGGCCTTCAGGGGACTTGAGATGGCTTTAATGTGGAACTTTAATGTACATTCAGCAAACCTTCCCCAAGCATGTGGGAATACAGAACCAAGCCAGACATGGTCTACAACCCTCAGTATCGTAAAGTCCATCAACAACCACTTATGAGACCAACTCTGATGAGAGCATATATCATAGAGCTAATCCCAAAACATTCTGTGTGGGTCACTCTGAAAAGCCTAACAGAAAGCAGGTTAGTTTAGTGCAAGGTGCTATTTTAAACGAAGAGCAATTAAAAAGTCTCGGTTCCTTGAAGAATTGCTTTCCAGAAGCAATACTGTCAAGCTCTCGGACATCTTGGCTCTTGGTAATAAAATGGCTCGGAGATGACATATACCATTACTAAGCCATTCCTTTCATATTTATTTTCCTCATTACCATGGTTAAGAAATTGATTGGGAAATGTTTTTGTGATTGGGATAATGACTTTGTCTGAATCCTTTACACCAGTGGTAAGGAGCTACACCATCTGACAGCCCATTTGTTTGCATTTCTCTTGTAACCAACCGGAATAAGAGTTGGGTTGTCATTTTTGAAAGTGCCTTAAAACTTCTGTGAGCCTCATGACTAATAGGACTGATCTGCACATTTGAGCTGGTACCAGTTGTTCCCATTGGAGCAGAAGCTGCAGCTCTCACAACACCCGATTACACTGGCTAACGAGGCCCATTAATCAGTCCTCATGGCTTTGGAAAAATACCACTAAAGGATCTGTTGACCTTTGGAGCAGGCTGCACAGTCACTGTCATATTTTGTGTGTCAAATTGCTAACAAAGTTAGGTGTGATTAGGTCTTCACTCATGTTTCGTTAACAGTATGCTCGTGTTTTTATGCCCCTCCTCCTAGTTTTTTAGTAGGGCAATGGCTATTTAGTACAAATAGCCTGAAAGTGTGATCCTTCTGAATAAGCTCGGTTTCCTGTAATTCTTTAGCACTGATGTTCAGATCAAGTGAGTCAGTTCACGTAAGCGCACTCTGCTGGCAAACGGCACATAGTGATCAGTAAATAGAGGTCACTCGCCCAGCAGACCCCGTGATACGACAGCCGCCATCTGGTCAGACAGAGCCCAGCTCACCGGATTGGCTGCTCAGAGTTGTCTGGGGCTACCTGTGTCCTCTTCTCTAAATGATACCTTTTGGGATTGCCATTAGCTATTCTTTGGCAAGTTTGTGGCTTGGTGAGATTATGGGAATAAATTGAAGGATTAAATAAGTGTCTGCATTTGTGTGACCTTGGGTAAGTTTTTTCGTCTCTCCAAGCGTTGGTGTTCCCATCGATTAGGTGAGGATAAGAGCACCAGATTCAGAGGGCCACTGGGGGGCATGGAGTGACCTCAGCAGGACGCCTTGAGTGGGATACAGTCTCAGTAAACAGTAGCTCTTCTTGTTCATTAAATATTGTCCTTAATCAACTTGAACACTTTTGGAAGATAAATTATATCTGCTTGGCCTACTAATGGAGAAAGTTCCTTGTCATCATGGGATAAGGTAAGTCCTTGTGCTTGGGTAGATAGAATTGAGTGGATGGGACAAAGTGATCGATAAGGCTCTTTTTTTCAGACAGGGGGAGGATGAGCTAAGGTGCAGAGAGTAGCAACACCTCTCAGGAACATTTTGTGGGATTTAGGATCTTTATAAATGAGAATCTCTCTGGAACTTTTTATTTTAATACTTGCGTTGACCCTGTATAGGAAGCAGTACAGACAAAATTGCTCGAAAACAGAAAACAGTTCAAAAACAACAAAGAAAGGGTAAATGTTGTGATTAAAATTACCCAGGCAATAAGCAATCATGCCAAACTTTCTGACTCCTTGTCAAGTGGTCTTTCCTCTAAACCAGCTTCCTCTCAATCTGAGATTGGGCTAACGTCAGAGAAATCTCAAAAGGGACAGTTTCAAGAGGCATCAACAGCTGCAATGCCAGATACTCTTCAACACAGCTGTTACCTTCAGTAACAATGGCCAGACTTACTGAGCACTCACTGTGTGCCCAGCCCCTCACTACGGGCTTCTCTCATCAAATCTCCACCATCCCCAAAGCTGGTACCAGCATTATCCTCGTTTGACCTATGAGGAAACTGAGTCCTAGTAAGGTCAAGTGGGTTTGATAGGCAAGTTTCCTTGCCTTACACACACTTTTCCAGTGAGTAGAAAAAGAGGGAAAGCTCCTTGGATCATTTTATAAAACCGTGAAATCAAAACTGGACAAGAAACTAAATCATACTCTAATCTTATTTATAAATACAAATGCAAAAATACTAAAATAAAATATAAAGAAATTAAATTTGGCTTTATGTCTCTCTCTCAGAGAGAGAGAGAGAGAATTAAAACATCATTAGGGCCAACTAAGATTTATTCTACAAGTGCAAGGATGGCTTGACAATAGAATACCTTAAATATAATCTACTTCTTTAACAGATTAAAGGAAAATTATCTCATAGGATTATCTTAGTTGTAGTGGGCTGCATGGTGGCCCCCAAAAGCTATGTCCTCGTCCTAATTCCCAAGCCTGTGAATGAATGCCACTTCATTTGGAAAAAGTGTCTTTGCATATATAATTAAGGATTTTGAGATGAGGAAATCATCCTGGGTTATTGGGGGGTGGGGGGTGGGGGGGCTAAGCTCTATGATAAGTGTCCTTCTAAGAGACATACAGAGAAGACAGAGCAGAGGAGAAGGTGATATGAAGATGTATTCCTTGATCGGAGTAAAGCAGCCCCTGGCCAAGGAATGTCGATGATCGCTGGCAGGTACCACAAGCTGAGGGGCAGGCATGGAGTGGATTCTCACTGAGAGCCTCCAGAAGGAACCAACCCAACCGACACCTTAATTTCAGGCTGCTGGCCTCCAGAACTGTGAGGGAATAAATTTCTATTGTCTTGAGTCATCCAGTTGGTAGCAATTTGTCACAGCAGTCCACAAGAAACCGATCGATCAATGAATGAAGAAAAATTATTCAATAACATTCAACACTAGTTCATAGAAAATAACTTTTAAAAAATTAGGACTATAACTGAAATGCAACTTACAGATAGGGCAAAGATATTTGCAACACATATCCAACAACACATATTTAAAATGTGGAAAAAATTGCAATGAAGAAAAGACAAAAATCCTAATAAAAAAAGGGGGGGGTACCTAATGTGAACAGACCATTCACAGAAGAAGAAACTCAGTCTCATCTGTAATCAAGAAAATGACAATTAAAATACCAGTGAGATTCTATTTCATACAGCAAATTGGCCAGAAGTTTAAAATGAAAGCATCAAGTTGGCACGTGTGTAGAAAAATCAATCCAGCAGTTCCTATTGCTCAAATCTTAGATATTCTCGAGAAGTCCTGTTTGTATGACTAGACCTTGTCTGCCTTCTGGGAGCTGAGCTACTGGACTATCCTATGCTACTAAGTGATACGGACATTTACATACATTCACTGTGCTGTACCAGCTTGTCTAGATAATTCGTGCAAAGACTGATTAACGGGCAATGGCTACTTTCCCTCTGCAAGGTCTGGAGTTACAGTAACTATGGCAAGTGCCAAGGCAACACATGTCTATGTGACCAGCCTCTGTTAAGCTCTTCAGAGCCTTAGGTTCAAATGGGCTCTCCCTGGCAGACAGCACACCACATGTGTTGCTGCAGTTAGCTGGCAAAGGAGTAAGCTTGTGCTGCAGGCGAGGGCCTCTGGGAGTGATGTGAGTTCACGCCCAGCCTCCCAGACTTGGCCACACATGCCCTTTGCGCTTCTCGGTCCTTCTTTATATTCTTTCACTGTAGTAAACCATAGCCATGAATTAAAACTATTTCTGAGTTCTGTGGGTCCTTCTAGGGAATCACCAGCCGAGGAGTGGGCTTGGGGACCACTGAAATGGTGAGAACGTGGGGAAACAGGACTTTGTACATAGCCGGTGTGTCGATCATTTGGGGAGGGATGTAACAAGATAGGGAAAGGTTCAAGACCCACGTGCGCTCAATCTCAATGGCTCCCTATCTGTTTCTAGAAAAACCTCTCCCTCAAAGTCACATGCAAAAATGTTCGCTGCAGCAGTTTCCAAAAGTGAAAAGCTGGACAATTTCAAAATCCACTGATAAGAGAATGAGAAAACTGTCATCTATTTGTACAATAGAGACTAGCAGAGCATTTCAAGTAAATGAGTAAGAGCTACATTGACATGGATAAGCTTCAACAAAATGTTATATAAAAAGGGACATTGAAAAATTATATGCACAGTATGCTACCATTTATGTGAAGTTTAAAAAGATGTAAGATTAATTTTTTAAAGCATAAGAATAACATTCACCAACTTTATGACAAGTTATTCTCTAGAGAAAAGGAGAGAAATAGAATGGAGGGAGAGAAGACAGGGGTTACATAGATCTACAATGTTTTATTTCTTACAAAAAAACTAGCAAATATGGCACAACGTTAAGATTTGTTAAAGCTGGATGGTGAATTTGCTGTATTATTCTGTATAATTAAAGCATACCACATTTTTTGTTTGTTTGTTTGTTTGTTAAATGAAAGGTCAAGTAATTTGCTTAAGATCACAAGTTACATCAAGCTGAGATTTGAGCTCCAGCTCCCAAGCCTGGCTGCTGACTTCACTATGTGCCCTTTCATTTCAGTGGTCCGTTAATTAAAACCCAGTAAATTAACCTAATCCCATCTGTAGTATTCTCATGCAGAGCTCTGAATTAAATTTAAACAAAATGCTCGTTTCATTACAAAACTTTGGTTGCTACTTACAGCATTTAATTATATGCTGAGTTCTCACAGGCTCTTACTATGACGGTCCCACACTGACAAGGATCTTATAGAAGGGACTTCAGGAGGCAATAAGAACTCCAGAGAAGGAATGGCTGCTAAGCCTCTTCAGCTGTGAGGTACCTTGTTCATTTCAAATACTGAAGAAATTAAAAATTAAAATCAATTTGAAGGTCTTAAGACACACAACTTAAGCAGCTGAACAAAAATTAGGAGCAGTTCTTAATTAAAAGATTAGCATGTGCTGATGGGTTCATTTCTTCTCTTAAGAAACATAGATGGTTTTCACTTTGTCATTGAAACATCACAAGACTGAAACCAATATATTTTGTATTTAAAGACGAAAGCCAGAGAAGGATAAAGATCAAACATTTGAATTCTCAAAAAGAAATAAGCAGGGGATGTAAGGCATATATGCTGATGCAGTTTTGTAAAAATTAACTAAAAAGGGGGTGGGCAGTTAACTGGTTTTATTTAATGTAGAGTTTTCCTTATTTAAAACTTCACAGAAATTACAAGGAATTGTTTTTCTTTATTATTATTATTTTTTGTCAACATACTTTCAATTTCACAAACGTTTCATAAGGAACTACTTATAAGAGGAGCATTGTTCTGGGTTCTATACAGGTAAGAAGTCCCTTTGGTATAATACTAATAAAACCACCACTATAGCTACTCTATTGGGCACACCTCCATGTGCCATCACTTCTGCTAGAAGATTTGCATAATGAGGAGGAAAATGAAATACATGTGTGTGGAGGCAGAGACTGAAGAAAGTAAAGAATGGTTAAGGAACTCACTAAGACCACAGAGCAAACAGAAAGAGAAGTGTTCAGAGAAGGGAATTTGAAAGGTTGAGATATTGAGGGTAGAGAGGTTCTCAATGATTGTAAGGTTGTTAGAGGGTGAGCATTTTCTGTTGCTGCTGTAATAAACGTAGTGGCTTAAAATAGCACAAGCATACTGTGTAACAGTTGGGCAGGTCAGAAATCCAACATGCATCTTCCTGGGCTAAAATCAAGGTGTCGGCAGGGCTGGTTCTTTCTGGAGGCTCTAGGGGAGAATCTGGTTCCTTGAATTTCCAGCTTTTCAATGCTACTTGCGTGTCTTCATGGCCCCTTCCTCCATCTTCACAGTCAGAAACAGTAAGTCGAATCCTCCTCACATCACATCTCCCTGGTCTCCTTTGCTGCCTCCCTCTTCCATTCTTAAGGACCTTGTGATTCTACTGGGTCCACACACCTAATCCTGGATAATCTTGCTACGATAAAGTCTAGCAGCTTCGACTCCCTCTGCTCCCTCAATTCTCCTTTGCTATGTAATGTAAGATGCTCACAAATTACGGTGATTGGGACACGGGTATCTTGGGGGGGGGCACCTCTGATAGAGGTGGCTAGAGGATTCCCACCCAAATTAGCTTAAGCAAACAGCGCTCTTTATTGGAAAAATGCTGTGATAGCACAGGACTTTAAGGGCAGCCCAGCTGTGAGAACAGAACCATTCCGGGGACCCCTCTCTCCCGGCCTCTCGCCTATGGTTTGCTATACCTCAGCAAGCCGCATCGCCCACTAAACACAGGCTCCATCCCTCCTGGATCCACACTTCAGAATATGGCTGTGAGTAGTCTTGAAATTTTACATCTTGCATGCCAGGCATCAAGAAAGGGAGCTTGCTGTCCCTTCCCCACTCTCTCTCTCTCTCGCTCGCTCTCACTCTCTCTCAGTTCCAAGATGTCAACGAAGACCATGCTGGGTCTATCTTAAGCCAAGATCCTATACCATCGTGGCTGAGGTCCAAAGAATCTGCCACACAGAACCACAGCAATGGAGTAGGAGTATGGGTGAGATGAGCAGTTTCCCTCAAAAAAGATGGAGTGGTAATAACTAAACAAACCAATAGCTATCACATCAGTGACTAATTTAAGTAAGACATCTACTTGGTATTCAAGGAATACAGAGACCAAAGGAAGATACGGGAATACACAGGTTTCAATGTATCGGGAGGAGTGTGATTCTCACAGTCTGCACAAAACGCTGCGGGGACTCGGAGTGACCCCTTCCAGCAGCAGAGCCCAATGAGGCTAAAATGTAAGGTGGAGGAGAGGGAGTCGCCTACATGGATCTGGATGAAAAGGCTAGAAACAGATTCTGAAAAAGTCTTCAACAAGGACTTTCTTTTAATGTAGGTGACTAGCAATAGATCACACCTGTGTTCCAGAAAATCACCTCCCCCCGCCCCCCATTGGTTAAGCAGAGGGTTGACAGTTGCTAGGCAGGACAAGACTTTGTCCAGAGACACAAGTCAGAGCACTGTTACTACAGTTCAGAGGTGAGCCCAGAAGTCGGCTGAAGCATCGGACGGAGACGGGCAAGGAGGGCAACTTCAGAATGGAATTTCAGGAGGTGGGGAGAGCAGGGCTGATTAAGAAGAAGGGGAACATAAACCTAAGGGGTCCCAGGAGGTGACTGTGGCTGGGACCTGGGAGACTGGCTTCAGCAGCAACAGCCTCCTGATGAGGAAGGAATTAAATCTAAACTGATTTTTGGTGACTTTCCATCTTTTCCAGGAGTGTTCTGGTAAATGTTTAACTACTGGCTCTGGTTAGCAGGAGGGCCTGATCCGTAAAGTTTACCCATTTCCATGGAATAAATACCTCTACCATGGCCAATTTCAAACTACAAACAGAAAGTCACTGGAAGCAGAGCTGGGAAACTAGCCAGCAGCAGCCAGCTCCAGGCCTTTTATAAAAAGCATGGCTTTGTATTCTTCATCATGAAGGTCCTTTAAAACGGCTGTGTCCCAGTCAGTGGAGAAGCAAGTCTCTAGATCAATACCTCTCCAGCTGGGCTGTGAGAGGCTCTGTTGTTCAGACACCTCTCCTGTGTCATTTTCTCCTGGCCTCCTCAGCACCTGAGCATCCAACCACAACACAAAGAAGAGATGAAAACACGCTTGGCTTGCAAATGCTTGGCCAAATATTGACAAGAGCAGTTATTCAATGTCACGGCGAATAGAGAATACGGCAGATTAAGTAGGAGGCAGGGTAGCACAGAGGCTAACAACAACGGACTCTGAAGTCAGACCACCTGGCTTCAATGCAGTTCCTCCACTGACCAGCACTGTGCCCTTGGCCTAGTTATGGAACCACTCTGTGCCTCTGAACGTGATCGGAAAAGTGGGAATGTAACTGGCAGTGTCTTCTTTCTACAGTTATCGAGTGGATGGGTGAAATAAGGTAAGAAAGTCCTTGGTGCACAGTAAGCACTCAATAATGAGCCTGATGATAATGATGATGATAATGATAACGAAAACTCCACCTCACTCGTCTAAACTACATGCTGCTAGTGAAGTTATGACCAGAGGAGAATGGCTTTCATTCCTTTATGGACTTTGATAAGGAACTGAAGGGGGCATGGTCAGCATTATGTTGGCCACTGAGGCCTGTGAGTCTGAGAGCGTGGGAGTGAGTGTCACTCATCCCTGTCTCCAGGGTGCAGCATGGGGTCCGGCCCACAGAAGGGGTTCAATACACACTTTTACTAACTAGAGTGCTAAGCGCGGCAGAGTCTGCGAGAATAATAAGATATTCAGCTGACGTTTGAGTCCCTTATACTAGCTCGTTGTTCTCAGGTGTTGATGATATTTGTGTCTGCCTCAAAACGGAAGTTTCCTAAAAGTTACCAATGAGACCATCGATATCAAGGGCTATCCCAAACACATTCATCTCCAAAAAGCAAAAGCAGATTCTTCCACAAAAATTTAAATGGCAGCTAAAACGTTTTCTCTCCTTTAATAAAAAGTAACCAAATGTCACCCTTGTAAATATTTATGATCCTAAGCAGACAGTTCATATTTGAACATCAATTGTTTAAAGACCATTCGTGTGCTTCTTGACAGAAATCTTTGATCCTAAACGTTCCCTGCACACAATAGTTAGAAAACACACCTTTATAATGTTTTCCAGGATAAGGTCACAGAGGTAACTAAATGTGATTGTACGGCCCACCCGGACCTTCCTTTCTTCTGGTCCTTGCATTTGTAAAGGTCAGAAGTAAAGGAGTTTCGCTGGCAAGGAGGCCACCGTGACTCTTATTCATAATTAAATATGATTTAGGTCTTGGATGAATTTCCTGGTAGAACACAAGAAGGAAATGAGCAAAAGGCAGAGGTCGATGCAGTTCTAATGCTTTGTGAAACGCGCCAGCCAGGCGGGGGCACGGCCATGTGGTTTGGGGAAGTTTATGACCTGCTGCCAGTAACTACCTGGGGCTTTACACAAGTCACCTGGGCCTCAAGTTCCTCAATAGTAAGGAAAAACATGTTAGCGATTATATAAGTAATTAAGCATTGTTAATGTACTATTAATCACGCACTTAAAAAAATGAAACTATTTCTGAACTTCTGATGTGCTTTCCCACTCTAAAAGAGTGGTTCTGTTAACTTGATAACGGGAATCTAAGAATCATGGGAAAATGGATCTATCTCCTCAGCGGCTCCCAAATAAGCCCCAAATGCCCTGAAATCGTGAGTTGCCAGTGTCTCATCACATCACTGCTCTGCCCAGAGCAAAAATGTCTGGGCATTACTTAAATTTCAGTTTTTGTCCATTTTTCTCTACTCTGCCAGAAAAATCAAGAGAAAGGGGGGAAAAAACGGAAAGGCCTTAAAAGCAATCCATTAAGTCTAAGAATTGGCCGGACTGTATAAATTTCACAGAGCTTAAAAATCTGCAGTCATTTACCAGGATTTCTTTGGTGTGACTGGCCAATTGGAAGGGCAAGTATTCACTTAGAATAATCGATATGGAATTGTCAGAGGATGAGTTCTACATAATGAATTTTCCAGAAAAATTATACATAAAGATGAAAGCCTTTATTTTTAAGCAGGAAGGATAGAACTTTCTAAAAAAACATAGTCTACTTCCCTGGTTGCTTATACTAAGAAAATGAACTTAATTAAACCTTTCCAGGGATTCAGGTTTGGCATTACCAAATATCCATAATTGTATAAAACTGTGCTACTTTATAGGAGTCACAGACACTGTTGTAACCGTTCCCACCAACGTTCCTGCTCCTCGGCAGGTGAAGCCCATCTCCCACTGACCAGGCTGATATGGCCATGTGCTAGCCTTCCGAGCCTGCCTTGCAGCTATGGCCTGAACATGTGGCCCAAACTTGGCCAATGGGACATTCCGGAGAACTTTAAGGAAAAGGGAGAGAAGGATTTTGTTTTTTGTTTTTGCTTGTTTGCTTTGTTTTGTTTTGTGTCCAAATAAAAAGAGAAGGACATAACGACTTTCTTCTCTTCTAGACATAGATGTGAGTATGACAAAGTATGACACCCCTACGAGGGAACCATCACACCCAGAGGGTGGCAGATATCTGGGTCCTTAGAAGCATCACTCAGCCACTGAATTAAGCTGAGATAGAACCCCACCCCCTGCTCTGGATTTCTGGATAAGTGAGACAATGCAGGTCCTCCTGGGAAGTCACTACAGTCAAGCAATCCTTTTCTGGCAGCTAAAAGCACTTGGATTATAGGCAGGTTCTCCAGAAAATCCCCAATTGGGGTTCAGAGCCAGGCTGTTTGTGAAACAGGTAGCCCAGGGGCCCTTCCGAATGTGTAACTGCATGAGTTAATATTCAAGGTGGCCTTTGCTGGGCTGAAGAAGAATGAAAAGGCTTGTTTGCAGGTATGTGTTTATAGGTCCCTGGGTTTGCCTAGGTGACAGACATGCAAAGGAGCAGTAATAATGTGGTTTGGTGTCCAGGTGACAAGGTATGGCATAAAGTGTGGCTGTGAAGAGGCTCTGGGTTCCGGCCAAATCTCAGCTCCATCACATCCTGGAAGTTACCTCTGTTCCCTGTGCCTCCTCCTGAGAAGGGAACAAGGCAGTGCTCTCCTCCCAGAGCTGCAGGCAGGACTGAAGGTGGGTTTCCATACAGTCACATCACAGAGTATAAGCTGTATCCGGTTTTTGAAGTGTTAACATGTGGGGGGTGAGGGTGGGAGGAAAGTGTCTTTGAAATGGTGGAATGTGGTGTGTTTGTATATGTAAAGTACTCAAAATGGTGCCCGGCCCAGAACATGGAAGTGTTGGCAGCAATTATTAGAACCGAAGGAAGGGCCTTTCTCTCCAACTCTGCTTGGGACCCAGCACAGGGTGGCCCCTCAGGGACCGGTGGTTTGGGGAGTGCTAGAGGGAGCACCCTGGCATGGAGACGGGCAGTCCCCCAGAGGGCACCACATACACTTCCTGTGAGAAGTGAGAAGTGTCTGCGACCCCAGGAGAAACGGGAAAGACTTGGGCCGAGTGCCCGTGGGAGGTGGTGGGCACAGGAGCAGGAGTTCTGAGCCACGGCTGCTCTTGCAGCTCATTCGTACGCACAGGCTGACACGCCTCAGACAGTCCGTTTACAGGAGCCATGTTTGCCTGGACTGTTGAGGGGCTGGCTCCATTTACCCCTGTATGAAATGTCCCCGATCACGGTAGATGTCTGAGCTCTGGCTTTTTGACCACTGTTGGATTCCTCCCTCACCAAGAGGGTCACTCTGCTCGCTGCTCACAGCACTGCTTCCTCTTCTAACAGCCTTCTGTAATGGTGCACATCTAGATCAGAAAACCGAATGCCGGCA
Organism: Hipposideros armiger; assembly: GCF_001890085.2. NCBI lineage: Eukaryota > Metazoa > Chordata > Mammalia > Chiroptera > Hipposideridae > Hipposideros > Hipposideros armiger. Next base: position 2,936,205 of record NW_017731424.1, on the reverse strand, counting down.
ACTTACTTGAAGGGCTCTTCTGTGAGTAAAAAAAAAAATGCAGTCCCTTCTTTCCTCCAACCAGTCACTTAATAGACATTATCAAGCCCCTACCCGTGCTGGATGCTGTCCAGGCACTGGGGACAAAAAGGGAACAAGAGAGACTGGGCCCCTTGCTCTGATGGGACTCACATTTAGTAAACTTTCATTTAGCGAAGGATTTACATTTAGTGAGGGGAACACACACTTGAATGATGGGAATAGCTTTCTACAAAAGCAGAGACAGGCGATCTAGTTAAAGTAAATGGACAAGACAACGCAGGCAAGTCTCACTGTTCTGCAGAAAGGCAAACTGTGAAGGAACAGGGTGGGCAATCAGTGGCAGGACTAATGTTTCAGATCAGATGAGGGGTGGCCTCCTTTGAGAAGGTGACATGCGCAATAAGACCCGGATGAAAGAAGAAACATGACTCACAAAGGTCTTGCAGAGAGTCCCATGCAGAGGCCATAGCAAGTGCCAAGACCCAAGACAGGAGGAAGTTTGGGCTGTTTGAGGGGTGGGGAGGAGGCGGCAGTGAACCAAGAAAGAGGCCACAAAAGGACTTGCTGTCACTCCAAGATCAGCGGGAAGCCATTGCAAGGTTATGTGTGGTGGTTTTCGGTCCCCGAAGGAAACACCGATTTGTATTTTAGATAGAACAGTCTGACCGCAAGGTGGAGAATCGATGGGGGGGGAGGCAGGAGAGGAAGCAGGGGGCCCATTAGGACACCTGCAGTCACGCCAGGCGAAGGAAGATGGCAATCACATGGTGGTGGTTACACTGGAGATGCTGAGAAGTGTACACAGTCCAGATCCATTTTGGAAGGATGAGGTTTGTGTGGGTTGTGTTTGGTCCAGAAACATACATCCAAGCGCCACAATACCTGTGAAATAGGGTCTTTGAAGATGTAATCAAGTTAAAATGAAGTCATGCTCGATTAAGACAGGCTCTAAATTCAATGACTGGTGTTCTCTTAAGGAGAGTGGGCTGTGAATACACAGAGACACACAGGGTAGGAGCTGGAAGTGATACAAGATATGAATGCCAAGGACTGCCAGCCTCCGTAAGATGCTGGAAGAGGCTAGGAAGCTTTCTCCCCTAAAACCTTCAGAGGAGTGTGGGCCTGGTGACACTTGGATTTCACACTCTGACCTCCACAACTGCGTGAAAGTCAATTCCTGCTGTTTTCAATCCCCCATTTTGTGGGAGCCCTGGGAAGCTAGCACAAGGCTGTAAGAGAGACCAGCAATGTTATGAGAATGGCAGGGGGCTTTGTGGAGCTAGCGTAAAGGGAACACACATGTGAATGATGGAAATAGCTTTCTATGGAGGAGGCCGTAAATTACACGCTCACCTGCCGATAGCCATCAAGTTCTTCGGAGCACTGGTAATGCACATGGCAATCACTGAGTCTGGGGACACTGACTGTGTAGCCCAATCGATTGCACGTGGCTGAGTGAGTCACGCACACACTCTCTCCCTTTCCCTTTTCATCATCTCTCTGCTCACTGTCACCAGCAACGCCACCCTAACAAATTTATGCCACTGGGAATAGTGTTATTAAGTCCATCAAGGACCATAATGAACCCAGCACGGTACTAGGCACATGTAGACAGCCGGTATGCGTTTGCTGAATGAATGAATACATGAATACATGAATTGTTCTGTTTAAGTTACTTAACCTCCATAAGCCTCAGTTCTCTCATTTCTAAAATAGGAACTATAGTGGTATCCTCTTCCCAAAGGCTGATAGGAGGGTCAAATGGTCAAACGAGATCATTTCAAATGATTGGTTCATAACAGGTGTTCCATAGATGATGATGCCACGTTATAACTAATACCACTATCAACGACACTATTATGAACACAAGAGCTGATTTATCCAAATGTTAAAAGAAAAGCTAGAACACAGTTAAGCATGTAAACCACTTGATAAAGACACATTTGAAAAAGATGATTAACAAATGGGAGGCCTGTCAGATTAAAATGAAGGCATAGAGCTGTAAATTGGATAAGGGGAGGGCTTCCCCTAAGGGAAGAAGAGGTAGGAAGTACTAACCAGGTGTCCGAAGGAAGAGGCCACTATGACAACATTGTCCCTTGGTTATTCCATTTGCTTAGACAGCATCTCCAAAGAGGCAACGTAAGAGAACAGCAGTGGCTACACATTGTCACAGAAATCAACACAGCCTCTCCCTGCAAGCCTCAAGCAAGGTTTGTTCCTTAGTACTTGAAATCAAAATACCAAAATTCTTGTCTGAATCACCCAGTTTGCCACCTAAGAGTTGTATGCTTGTTACTTGTCAAGGGCATATTTTCTCCTTACTTTTTGTCAGGTTTTAACTTAGAGCCACTCAACAGGCCTTCCAAAAAGGCCTGAGAGGATGTTGTTCAGTTTACAGTTTGCAGTCTCACCATAACAGACACCCACATCCTGGTCATAATTCACACTCCCCTGTAGCTTATTTATTTCTTGTCGAACTATTTGAACTGCAGCCTGTACCTGAAAATATTTGATCTGGCCCATAGCCTGGGCAGACCCTGGTAGAAGTAAGTCCATGGCCAGATTCCACCACGAAGTTGAGATGGTAGTTCTCTCAATGACTTCCTCTTTGTAGACTCCTGCACCCCTTGCCTTTTGGTTCCAGAACCATCTAAGACATCTTTCTGTGACGTATTGGGGTAAAAATTGTTCCAGTTTTATCTCTTTAGTCCAGGGATCAACAAACTTTCTATAAAAGTCCAAATAGCAAATATTTCAGGCTTTGTGAGCCAGGCAGTCTTTGTCACAACTACTCAACTTTGCTGTTGTCACATGAAAGTAGCCATACACAATACATAAATGAGCATGACTGTGTTCCAATAAAGTTTTATTTACAAAGCAGGGCACTATTGAATTTAGCCTGAGGGCCACAGTTTGCCCAGCTCCTGCTTTAATCATCTGTTTTGCCCCAGATTTAGAAAGCCAAAAGCTAATGGACTCATCCTGAGAAACTAAAAGGAAACCCATGTTAAAGGTAAACAAGACAACTAACTAGCTCATTTGCCACCAAATATCATAAAGTACAATTATAAAAAAAAAATGCCCACAAATTATAGTTCTTGCTGTTTTATTGTTTGTTTTGGTGAATTCCATGGGAGCAAAAAATAGGCAGCAAAACCCCTTTCTCTGATGTCTGTCTTACACAGAACCCTGACATATAAAGCCAAGGCAGTGATGAAGGGGTTCTCCAGGTGGCCTCCATCTTTACTGGTTTGGGTAAATTCTTGAGTATTTGGAGATGCCCTGTGACACCCCTCCAGAGCCCAGGAGTTTCACATGGCCCAGTGTGACACTGGTAAAGAACACAGAGGGTGGGGCTCAGAGTTGGAGACCTGAGCACTAGATCAGGCTGTATCCAGTTTCTCTGGAAACTGCAGGAATATGAGGCAAGGGGCAGAGCCCCAGAGAGATGCCAGACCTGCCAGAACCTTGATTTCGGTCCTTGCAGATGCCTACCTGGTTTCTGTGGTCCATGCCCAGTTTTCTTTTATACATTTTGTTTTGTTCTTTGCTTAAGTTAACTTGGTTGTGTATCTGCTCTTTACGACCAAACAATCCCTAAACAAATCAGTATTAGAATTAGGTTTAATGACATTTCAATCTTGTTTAGCTTATGCTGAAAGAGACACCAAATGGGCCAAATGAATCCTGGGATGTAATTTTATCTGCAAATTCTTAAATTAATAAATACTTTTAAGTCTCTCATAAGACAAAACTCCAATATGTGGAAAGAAGAGAATTTGGGCTCCTATGTATTTTCCAACAGCTGTTTACGGTTCCAATTCTATTTCTGGAATGAAAGTGAATTAGAGGCTACTCAGTGAAAAGTTAAGCTAGTGATTCAACATCAGGGGAGTGTGATGCATGAGATGAGATTAAAATAATTAATGCGAGGGCCAAGCTAAATAAAGACTAGAGATAAGTGAGTCTGATTATCTGAAAGGGGTAAACAACTGAGTGGTGAGCTTTGGGGGCTGGTGGTGAGGTGTGTTAGATAAGAGGAGAGCAGGAAAACCCAGAATAGTGACTCTAGTATCGCTAATTCCATTAGAAGGTAGAATTATCCCTCTGCAGAAATTTGCAGGTGCTTCTTCAGAATTCACTGCAGCTTCTGAGGTTGGCCTGCATAAGCAGGCACAAGGTGTGCTTTATAGCGTTAGTTCTCAGACACAAGCAATGCTGAGCTGCCCTCTGGCACTTGGTTCCCCCTTGATATCTATGCTGTGACCTGACATGGCCCAGCCTCCAACACATGGCACACATGTGGGAACAGAGCCATGAGCCACCCAGGTGGCAGCAGGAAACCGAAGTTGAGAAGCCCTCTTTTAAAGAATCTGTCCCCCACGCCTGTGTGTAGCCCTCCAGAAAGAGGAGGGCCTGGATGAATCCCCTGCTAAGATTCAAGAACAAAAGTCCAGCAGTGTAGGACAGTGGGGATGGAATTGACTAGACCTCAGGGGCCTGAAATCGGGACTTGGGTAGATCCTTTTGCCTTGGTTTCCTCATCGATAGCATAGGATTAGGCCAGGGGTCAGAAAACCAGGGCCCATGGGCCAAATCCAGCTGCCGCTTGTTTTTATAAATAAAGTTTTATTGGAACACAGCCACCCCACTTATTTACATATTGTCTGTAGCTGCTTTTGTGCTACAACAGCAAAGTTGAGTAGCTGCAACACAGTCAGTATGTCCTGCAAACCCTAAAAGAATTACTACCTGGCTCTTTCTTTAAAAAAAGGAGCCAAGGCCGGCCGAGTGGCGCGATGGTTAAGAGCTGGCTTGGGACGCCAGAGGGCCCTGGTTCGGATCCCACATATGAGGGCCAGTGACACTGCCCTCC
>NW_017731424.1:2901987-2931065 GCF_001890085.2 Hipposideros armiger | reverse complement strand
AAGCAACATCCTCCACAACTAGATTGAAGAACAAAACGACAACAACTTGTCTGTTCCCCTTTCCCCAATTCCCCAGCACTGTTCCCATCCCCCCAATTCCCCAATAAAAAAAAATCTTTAAAAAAATAAAAATAAAAAATAAAATAAAAAAAGGAGCCAACCTCTATACTAGGCGCTTTTTATGATATCTTCCAAATTCTCTGATTCATCCCCATGTTGCCATACATTAAGAAAATCCTTCCAATGTGGTGTGTGTGTGTGTGTGTGTGTGTGTGTGTGTGTGTGTGTGTGTGTACATGAGATTCACCTTTCTCATTCATTACAACTATTTATAGACAATGGAGTGTACCCCAAGAGAGTTCCCATGAGAGCACTCAGCCATCCAAGAGAAGGGAGTTATGGAAGACAGAGCAAAGTTCAGAGTTCCTAATGGGCCCAAGGAGGGAAAAAAAAATCTGTGTCTTTCCTCCTGTAAGACAAAGCCTTTCCGGCAACATCTAACAGGGTTTTCTTCTCCTCAGGTATCGAAAACCCAGCCTATGTTCATCGCATCCGTATACAAACTCAAAACCGAAACCAAACTGTAAACAATCTCCCTCATTGCTTTGCTTGGTAATAAATTTGGCCAATCCTGCATTTATGGGATGATTGAAATTCCAGTCACTCTAAAATTGTAGATTTATATTCTCTTCCCAGTTCACACAATTCGTGAAAAACAGCCAACCACCAGAAGTGTAGCCACTTTCCATTAAATTCACCAATTATTTAAGGGAATTGCTTCTTGTTCGAACTATCCATGTACTTGGAATGTTATGGGTCAATTTTCCACAGAGAAATCCAATACCTGGAGAGAGAAAGTCACAGCAGTAGCCGCTACACCACCCTTTCCAGTGGCAGTGAAATTACCAGCTGACAGTCTCTGCCAGCTGATGCTTTTCTGATGTGGGTCATTTGTCATCTTGACAGGACTGGAAAGGAATTGAATGGTAGGTTTAATCCATGTGATAGAAAACACTCCTCTCAAAAGTAAGTGTCTGCAATTATGAGGCTAGGTTAAAAAATATCATCAATTTCTAAAATTGCCCATCTGTCATGAACCAGCCTCATCTGGGTCTTTAACAAAATTATAAAAACAGGTTCTGATCCTACTGTTTACATTTTCCTGGTGGCATCCTTCTTCTCAACTGCATTTGGACAGCAGCTCGACTTATATCCTGCCTGCTTAAGAACTTTCAGTGGAAAATAAGACTCTCTCTTCCAACATCTGTATACACAGCTATGGAAGACTTGGAATGGTCCTCCTTGGGTTATGTGCCCACCCTTCACCTATCGCTCTTCCCATAGGAAAAGGATTCCTAACTGGCCAGCCTGGGTCACGTAGCCATTCCAAGTGGCAGGAATAAGGGATCTTGATTGACACCAGGACTTTAAGGATCTGGATAGGGTCCTCAAAAAAATGAGAAAGGCCCTTTAAGTAGTCAAAGCTATAACTGCCACGATCTACCATACCAGCCTTCAAACGGTACTTCCAAGGGCATCAGTAAGGATGAGAAGGAGGGTTAATATCATTCCAATTTTTAAAAGTTAATATCATCGCCAGTTCACCACACAGGCGATAACTGTTTTGTGGCAATGTTATAAAGTAGCCAACAAAATGCTCATTGTTTTGTGGTAGTCAGGCTTATCAGCAACCACACTAAATGTAGATTTGGAATCTTCTTTTTCACTATGTTTACTAGTTTATCCAAGTTCTCTATTATTCTTTTTTCTTTCTCCTGCCACGCTTCATAATAAAAACAGCTATCCAGTAGCTACACTAGATTCAAATGTCTGAGAAGTGACAGGTCATTACTCCTGAATTTTAGCTTCTGGAAAAAAAATGTAACTTTTTTTGTTGGTAGTTGACATTCACTTTGTATAGAGTTTGTATGTAAGGGTGTCTATATTTACCTGGAGTTCTGCTTACACTGCTGTCAGTAAAACTCTTGGGGGATGGTCTGTGAGTCATTCTGAAACCTACATGAACTCAAGGTGAATGTATGGCTCTGGCTGCAGACTCCACCCCTGAGAGAAAGACAGCATACGCTATAGGCTGTTAACGTCTACCATTCTCCACTGTCCTTATTCCTGATCACAGAAAGAACATTTTTGGAACAAGAGCTACCCCAAAGCAATGAGTGCTCAGAGATTTTTATTAGTCTTTCTCCAGCACTAACACGTTCATATTCTCTGATCTTTGTTTCTTGAACACACATCCCCCACACCAAGTTTCAAGAGATTCCATTTAAGCCCAACTCCTTCAAAGTGGGAATGGTACATTTTCTCAAAACTGATTTTATTCCACTAAGCCTTGTGCTGTTTTATGCCATGCTTTACCTATCCTCAATATATTCTTTTAGCACTAAACACAATGGTAACTTGGGGAACACAATGTTCAAATGGAAAGATCCCAGCTGAATTTAGACTTTGTGGTTTGGAAGAAAAATATTCTCATTCCAAAGTGACTCAAAAACTCAAAGGCCTTGTGATAAGCACATGTGGAGATTTGCGTTCTAAAATCCTAAAATATTCTCTGCTATTCACAAAGTTTCCAAATGCACATGAATAAAACATCATGATTTCTCATAGGAAATATCCTCAAATGTTGTCCAAACAAGAACAGCCATTTGAAAGCCCTTTGAGGTTACATAAGTCCACAGATTCTCCAGCATCAGACTCTGCAGGGACTTTGGGGGCACTTCTGATGAGTTCCACAATCCCCAATGCTGAGGGTGCTAGGCACCGAGTATTTGGGAGGCACTGTGGAAAACACAATTTCTGCTTAATCCAGCCTTCAATTTGTGTTGTCAGGGACACACAATAAAATGATGCAAATTCTTAATATATGACTTCGCATGGTATTTCTATTATGCAAGCTTGGACTTTTGCATTTTACTTTAGGATACTTTCCATACTAGGATTTTAGAGTTTCTCAAATACACACTTTCTCTGGGGTCTCATTGCCTGCTGCTAGGCCTTAGCAAGAGCCTCCCTGCCTCTGACCTTCTTCTCCAGTCCGTCCTTCAAACGCTCTTAGAGTTACCTTCTGGACACCCAGGACTGACCATCATTCCCCAGGTTTGATGTTTCTGCACCGCCTATAGCATGAGATTCAAACTTTGCAGCATGGAACTTACACTTCTGGCCAAGATAAAGTAAACGGAAGATTTACCCACCCACCTGAACCGACCAAAAAATGAAAAGAATATAGAAAATAATAGTTTCCAAAACACTGAATATGAGGCAGTGAAGGACAGTGACCTCTTAGAGACAGGAAACAAAAGAGATGAGCCCTTCAGTTGCTCCAGTTTACTGTCTTAAGAGCGTTTCCAGGACACAGCACAAATCGGGGATACCAAACGAAGCCTGGCAGACTCCCTGATCTGAGGAGGGAAAGGTGAAGGTCCAGAGAAACCATGGCAACTAGGATTCATAGGACAGAGCATCAGAAAGGAAAGAGCTTCACAGAGAAAGAACTCGAGAGCTTTGCAGAGTGTTCCCTTCATGTAGTCAGCTGAGTAGTGGTCAGCTCATGTGTGTGCAGAAATTTCCTGAAACTAGGGAGGGAACTACCCGAAAAGATGAGAGGTAACAGTGCATAGTACTCACACAGGGCTGAGAATATGTCTGTCTGGCCCAGTTAGACTGCAAAACCCCATGACTCATGGGACCTTAGGTGGGTTTACCTTAGTAATGAGAAATAATTAAACCTAGATTGAACATGGCTCGGGTCTCACCCACCTAAAAAAAAAAAATCTCAAAATTAACACCCAAAGGGTTCAAACTGCTTCCAAATAACCTAAACTTGTCATAGAACAAAGCTCAATAAAGTTTATAGAAATGAAAAAAAAATCATACATGCAACAAGATAAATTTTACAATGTTTAGCATACATTCAAAAATTATCAGGCATGTAAAAAAGAAAAAAAATACAACCCCTAAAAAGGAAAAAAAAATAATCTATCAAAATTGACCAACAACTTAAACAAATGTTAGAATTAGCAGACAAAGACATTAAAACAGTTGTTACAATGGTAATCCATATATTCAAATGTTATGTAGCAACATGGAAAATATAAAACATACCAAAATTAAACTTTTAGACATGAAGACTACAGTACCTGAGATGAAAAATACACTAGGTGGGATTTAATAGCAGATTAGACATTGCAGAAATAAATATTAATGAACTTAAAGATATCACAGTAAAAATTATCCAAAATAAAACACAGAAAGAACAGAATTTAAAAAGTAATGGAGCATCAGTGAACTATGGAAAAAGTTCAGGGGGCCTAATATATGTGTAATTGGAGGCCCCTAAAGATGAGAGAGAAGGGGAAACAGAAAAAGTATATGAAGAAACTAAAGGCTAAAATTTTCCAAATTTGATGAAAATGATAACCCACAGATCTAAGAATCTCAACAAACCCCAAGCACACGAACAGAAGAAGAAGAGGAGGAGGAGGAAGAGGGGGAGGTGGGGGAGGAGGGGGAGGAGGAAGAAGAAGAGGAAGAAGAGCACCTTTCCGGTGCTCACCTGCCCCCGCCCCCAGGCTGGGACTGCCTTGTTGCTGCTGGATCCTCTCATCTATCTGGATTCCCAGTGTCCTGACAGTCTGACCCTGGGTCCCTCACAGTCGCCAGTTCCAGCCTGCTGTGGTCCTCACCATGTCACAAAGTGACCTTTTCAAAATGCAAATCTCATTGTGTCATTTCCTGCTTAACACCCCTCAGCAGGTTAAAGACCAAAGCCCTGTACTTGGCCTGTGGGGCTCTTTGGGGCCTGACCCTACGTGCCTCTTGGCCCCACCTCCCAGCATACTCGCGGGCCCTCAGAAACCCAGACATACAGACCTGCCTCTCCACCCCATCCCCAAACCTCTCCTCCTAGTTAATTCCTGCTCTTCCTTTGGATTTCAGTTCAATCCTCTCTTTCTGAGGGAAGTCACCCCTGAGCTGCCCAATGAGCCATTCCTCCATTATAATAATTTCTGAGAGCATTATGCGCCTGTCCTTCCGTAACCTTTGTCGCAGTTACAGTTCTGCATTTGCTACGTGACTTTGTTGGTTAGTGTTGATCTGTTCCACTAGACCCTCAACCCCTGGAGGGCAGGTACTCCGTCCATTTTTGCATCCCTGGCACCCAGCTCATTGTTGGCCCTCAAGAGCCATTCACTCTAACCCAGGTGTCATGTGGATTATATGAAACAAACAATAATCCCTTTCTCATCTTTCACCGGACTTTTCTCTCTCTCTTCCTCAGGAAGCCTGCAGTCTGGATCTGAGGACTCGAAGGCCCAAAGGAGCATCTTCCCATCCTGGTTCTCAATGCTGCCCAGTCCGTAGTGTGTTGTGGTAATGATTTCACAATCGTCTTTGCCTCCACAACAAATTGATCAAACACCCATAGTGCGCCGTTTGCCACTGCTCCTCCAACATGTTCCGTTCACTGTGATGGACTCCGGGTGCCCCTGCGCTAAATGGATTTACAAAGTACATCCTCCCTGGGGCTTGAGACTTATGCACATGAAATGGGGCTGCTGGGATTACTGCTGAGTGACAGAGCACAAGTGAACCAAAGTGGTCACTCTGCGTGAATGTAAACACATTTAGGATTTGGGGAGAGCTAAGGCTGGCTTCGTTTCTACCTCTCCTACCTTGGACACAACAATGGGAACTTTCATTTATTGAATTTTATCCTTGTCAAGAAATAATAGAAGTCACTTTAAGTCTTGAGCCAAATAGATTTCAGATAAACATGATCCGTCCTTCACTGACCCAAACTCAGACTCTGCAGAGGTAATGAATGACCTTCCAATCCTAAGTCTCCCCAGCACTTTCTCCTGTTTCTCATGAGTTCATCTAGTTCCAACAGCTTTCAGGATTTGGGGTTGGGTTTAAATTAACTTCATTCTATTGGTCTTTGTGTTTATTTTTTCCTCTTTTGATCTCAAGGGATTAGATTGTGTGTTTCTAAGAATCTCTCATTTTGCTCTAACACCATTTGTATACTTAGCTCCACAGAATAGAAAGAAGCGAACTAGGGTGGGAGAGTGGCTGTTTTAAACAGAAGGGCAACAGAATTGCTTTGCATGGTCTTACCTCCCACAGTCCAGTTCCCTGGTCTGATTTGGGGCCCAGAGAAGGAAAAGAGTGGATGCAAGTTTCTCATGCTTATTACTCCCAGAGATGTACTAAGGAGCCCGAAGTCTCATAAAATTCCACCTAAAACCAAAGCTTCTGGCTACATCCAACCACTGGAATTAGGATGTTCTAGCATGTCCCGGAGTCCTGCCTTATCGTCATATGGAAGCATCCTGTTGACACAAGTCTCTGGGTCATGTTTATTTCTGACATCTCAAGCTTCCTCTTTGATAGTTACTGCTTCATGTTCATCTCATTTGATCCTTAAAATACTGTGATGTAAGCAGGGCTGGTTTGGTCATCCTTCCTAGAGATACAGGAGCTAAGGCCGATAATACACATCTGCTCTCTCTGCTTACCCAGCCTCCCTTCTCCTCTTCTTCTGATACTGATAGGTAGTGGCCAGGGATGCTGCTAAACATCCTACAATGCACAGGCCATACCCCCAACAACAAAGAATTATCTGGCCCAAAATGTCAACAGTACCAAGGTTTAGAAAACTTGATCAGGATTAAGTGGAGTTACCTATCATATTAGTCAGGATGACACCAGGAAATGGTCCAAAAAAAAAGAAAAGGAAAAAACTCTAAGTTTTCAATGGCTCCACACTTAACTCATCAAAGGTGTACAACCTGCTGTTGCAAAGTCTCCTGTGGGCTGGTGGCTCAACTTTTGTAGTAACTTAACAACCCAGACTGTTCCATTACGTTATGCCACCACTTCAGCACATGGTTTCCAGGTCACTAAGGTGGGGGACGGGCAAGGTGGAACATTGCGTGCCAGCTTCTAAATGCTCCAGCCTGGAACTGACACCTGTCACCTCTACTCATGACCCATTGGCCAGTACAAGAAATCTAACTGCAGGGGTGGGGGTGGGGGGGCAATGCAATAGACATGGCATGAGTAAACAATTCTGCCACGCCACCCACGTAACGCAGTGATGCGATATTTTATTAGATACAGAAATCTATCTGCATGGTTTATGACTAAGTTGCACGGCTAATTACCCAACTACATCCTGTGCAGTGCGTTACTCAGTTATCTCCTGGAACCTAGGTGTTCTTTGTTTTTTAACCTCAAAGAATTACTTTGCTGGAGCAGCCCTGACCACAGCCACGAATTCTTATCTCTAAATAAGTGTCATGAAGGTCTGGTTTGCTCTGTGGTGATCAGACAATGAACAGCAGTGGACAGGACACAGCCAGCTAAATTCTACTGATTCAAAGAGCATTTCCTTTCAAGAAGGACAGTCACATGAATGAAATGATACCATACCTGGTTGCAGAGCATTTATAAGCAAAACCAATATATTTTCATTGCAAATAATTAGTTGGGACTCCATTTATGCAGAGATGTCATATTGCAGTTGAGAATCTTTAAATATGCACAGGGTAGAGTTTCTCAATCATTGGGGCAGCATTTCTTAACCATGGACAGAGCACTCCAGCAGCCTTTTCCAAAAATAAATGTTCACGGTGATCCTCCAAATTCTAATTCAAAAGAGGTATACTGATAAAGATTATAGAGATTGCAAATAAAGAACCAGATTCTAACAAGCTGAAAATAAAAGGGGGGGGGTTCTAGAAGGATGGTAGACAGCCTGTGGAAGCAAAGGCAGAATCAGCAGCAGAGCTGGAGACCGCAAAACTGGGGCGCTCCAGGAAAAGCAACAGCTGGCTTCAAGGTCCCCCACAAGAGCTTCGGGGTGGCTCCCCTCCATTGCCCTCCCCTACCTGAGAATCTCCCAGGGGGGTTACATTTCCCAGAAGCAGCTGCTGGGCTGGCCTGGCTGAGAAGGGTAGCTCCACCCCGAACAACCAGCTATGGGGTGGGGGGAGGGTCTTGCATTAAGCTGTGTAAGCCTGAATGAGTTATTTAACCCTCTTTATGCCTCAGTTTCCTCAACTGTAAAGTGGAGATGATCATCACACCTGCTCCTGGAGAGGCGGTTGGGAGTCTGTCTTGCAGTTCCAGTTGTTACTGGACACTGTTTAGATCGAGAATGTGTTATTTGGAATTAGGATTGGATGCTTTGAATCAGATTTACTGTGTGCTCACAGTGGGCCAGGCACTATGTAAAGCCCTTTACTTGCATTATCCCATTGAATCCTCAAAAGAGACCTACAAAGCAGATACTGCCAGTGCCTGATACCTTGCCTGGAAGATGGCAAGTGCTCCAAAAATGTCGAATGAGTGGATGAATGAATGAAGGAATGAATAAACGGACGAATGTGGGGGCCACTGCCAACCACTTCAGCCAAGATTACAGACGGTGGCCCCACCTCTTGGAGCTGTGCTCATTGGAGACCCCAGACACTGCACGTGACCAGTACCTGCTGGTCAGAGGAGAGGAACTTGCTGCTCTCACGGGACCACCATTCCAGTTGGTGTTCCCTGCAGGGACCAGTGGCCGTTCTCTTTCTAACACTTGTCCCCATTTTTCAGCAATGCCTTCGCTGCCTATGAAAGTACAGGGCTGCCTGTTTCCTGTTTCTCGTTGATTTCCTACAAAGTATACGTGTGTGGCGCAGGGTCCAAAAGCAGGCAGTCTGGCTCCGATCCTGATTCTTCAGACTTCCTGTGGATGAAACAGGGGCCACATACTAAACCTGACAAGCTCAGGGGAGGCCTGCGTGGCGGGCCTTATAAACTCAGAGACTGAAAGCAACCACATAGGCTGGTCGGAACATAAAAATATCCTAACTAAAAGAGGGTCCGAGGTCTGTAGCTTCCCTGACAAAGGTCAATCTTCACCTTAAGTGAGCCTGTCTGTTGTCTTTGTGCATCAAGGATCACATAGCTTTGAAATAGCAGAGTAATTTTCTTCTCCAGGCCCCTCAGGGCACAACCCACTGTATCAGAGCAGGAGGCCACAGAACCCTTCATTATTACCTTGTTGCCCGTATACCATCTCTATGTGCTGTAAATGTTAATTATTAACTATCCTATACCCACCAGTGTAAAAGAAGTGTGCGTCTCTCCATTTTACTTTCTATCCAATCCCAGAGATTTCCCCGCTTTGCTTTCTCCCACCCCCTTTAATCTACCACCAATGAATTCCATATAACCCTCCTTACGTCTCCTCCTTTGATTCTAATGCATAAAATAAGCTGCAAAACTGCCATTCTGTGCAGCATTTTCTCAATCCATTGAAATTTTGCTTCCCAGCAATTGTCACCAATTTGGTTCAAATAAACACATAAAAATTCTCTATAAGTTTGGACATTTCTTACATCAACATTCCTCTCCATGCAGCTTTGGGATAAGTCTTATCTTTCTCTGAGCTTCAGTTTTGCAGTCTGTGGAAGGGGGATAAAGATGATAAATAACTCAGAGGCTGTAGTGTAGGATGTGAGCAAATGCATGGAAAAAAACCCAGCACAATTCTTGACACATAGTCGGGGTTCAATCCATATTAACTCAAATAATTATGGTATTTAATAATCATTATTATTGATGGTGATAGCATTGCTGATAAAGAAAATAGATGCACATAAACTAATCCCAAAGTAGTAATTTATTTTTAAAGTACATCTGTCTCCTTGATATTTGCTTTTCTTGAGATTTTCCCTTTCTCTTCACCTACAGAACATGGACTCTGCAGCCAAACTACCTGGGTTTGAATTCAGATTCACCACGTAGTAGCTGTGTGACCTTGGACAAGTTTCTTCATCTCTCTGTACTTCAATTTCCTCATCTGTAAAATGTGACCACATTTGTAGTTAACTCATAGGGTTGTTGTATGGATTAAATGAACTCACATTTGTAAAATGGAATGGCACCTATACACAGTAAGTACTAACTGAGTTTGTTAAATAAATAAAACAGAATGCAGAGGGACTTTCTCCTCAGTGAGTACATCCAGTTAGTTGGCTTCCAGATACTATGTCTTGCATCAAGGATGCCAGTCAGACCAAGTTTATTCCATTTTACAATATTTCTCAGCTCACCATTGGATCAGTTTTTCAAACAGAACTACAGAAGACTGTGACACTTGTGCTCATCAGGGCCTATTGCACTTGGTGGACGTGAGATCGTGGGGTCTTGTATGAATCAAAATATCTTGACATGCTTTGATCATTAGGAACTACTAGGGTCCAGCTATTTCCTGGCCTCAGTACAAAGAAGCAACACCTACCTCTCGTTGACTATGAGACAGTCAAAGTCATGGTCAAAGTCATGGAGCACAGATGACAAAAGAGCTCTAGGAGCCAGCAGATGGTACCTGGTAAACAGGTCCTGCAGGATGAGCAACAGCTGACGAAGGAAGATGCAATGCCCCAGAGCAAGGAGTTTTGCATATGAGAATGGTGTCTGATCAAGTTTCCCTGAGATTTACAGAAGCAAGGCTTTGGGAAAGCTTTCTCTTTAGGAAATACTGCAGACAAGAAAAAGTCCAGTGAACACTCTCACATTTTTTTTATTGTGGTAAAAATGACATAGTGTAAAATATCTCATTTTAACCATTTTTAAGTGTACAGTTCAGTGTACAGTTCACATTGTTGGGAAACAGACCTCCAGAACTTTTTCATCTTGTTAAACTAAAAGTCCATGCCCATTAAACAACTCCCCGCCCTCCGTCTCCCCGGCCCCTGGCAACCACCACTCTACTTTCTGTTTCTATGAATTTGACTACTCTAGATTTCTTTAAAAGTGGAATCTACAGTGCTTGTCTTTTTGTGACTGCTTTATTTCTTATCCTTGGGTTCACCCATTTTTGTAGCATGTGACAGTATTCCCTTCCTTTTGAGACTGAATAATATTCCACTGTGTGTATATACCACATTTTGTTTATCCATTCATCTATCACTGGATATTTGGGTTGCTCCCACCTCCTGCCTATTGTGAATAGGGCTGCTATGAACCCAGGTGTACAGGTATCTCTGTGAGACCCTGTTTTCAATTCTTTTGGACATATGCCCAGAAGTGGGATTGCTGGATCACACAGTTCAATTTTTAATTTTTTGAGGAAACTCCATACTGTTTTCATAGTGGCTACCCATTTTACATTTCACCAACAGTGCGTAAGGAAGGGTTCCAATTTCTCCACATCCTTATGAACTCTTTGTTATTTGGGGGCAGGGGGAGGTTTGTTTAGTAGCCATCCTAATGGGTGTGAGGCAATATTCACTGTGGTTTTGATTTGCATTTCTCTGATGATTAGCGATGATGAACTATGCTTATCAACCTCCTGCATATAAGCTTGGAAGAAATATGTATTCAATTTTAAACCCATATTTTAATTGGGTTATTTGAGATTTTGTTGTCAAGTTGCAGGGGTGCTTTATATATTCTGGATATTAACCCCTTATCAGGTAAGGTTTTTTGCAAATATTTTCTCCTATTCCATAAGTTGTTGCCTTTTCACTATGATGATTGTGTCCTTTGATGCACAAAGTTTTTAAGTTTGATACAGTCCTGTTCATCTATTTTTGCTTTTGTTGCCTGTGTGTTTAGCAAGAATCTAAGAAATTATTGCTATGTCCAATACCATGAAGCTTTTGCTCATATTTTCTTGTAGGAGCTTTATAGCTTCAGATCTTACATTTAGGTCTTTAATGGTCAAAATGGTTTGTCTGAATTTTTGTATAAACATCGTTCTATTGCATGAGGAAAACTAGCTTTCCCAAAACCATTTGTTGAAGAGACTCTTCCAACTACTTTTGACTTTTCTCATTACGGGAGAGAAGGGCTACAGCTCTCTTTATAGACTCAAGAAGCCCTAACCAGCCAAGGAAGAAAGGAGTTTAATTCACACCTCCCTCACTCTGAGCCTCTGATTCACGGTCATTGTTAGGCTTGTGCTTTCAGCTAATCACTGGATAGTCAACTGTTTTCAGTTCAGCTCTCCAACCATGAGAATCAGGTTTGCTTTATCTGTTTCTCAAGACTTCTGAAACAATCCTAAATTTAATCCATCAACCCAGTCAAGCCGATTTCTTTTGCTATAGCTTAAGTCACCAGGTTTCATTTTATCTCCTGAGTACTTATTAATCAGAATTAAGATTTTTTTTTCTTTTTCCTAGTGTTTGTGAGACTCCAACAAACAACCTGTGATGTTCTTTTTACAGTTTTATTTGATTTGTTCATTGAAACTGTCTCCTTGCAAAAACTACCTGCAGCAGCTTAGTAATGTTTAACAATGTCATCTCACTTCTTGAAAAGGTTACTGAGAGTTTTAGCTTAAGTGAGCTGACAGAGTATAAAGCCACCAGAGTTCACCCCATGTCCACTGAACACCAAACACACCTCGCGTAACTTCCAAATAAAGACAACATCCAACACATGCTTCCGCCTCACTTTCGGCAGCTATACCTTGAAGAACTGAAAACACACTCCCCAAAAGAGAATACGGAGTCCCTTTATCCATCTTTGGGTTATTGTCATTCTTCCTCTAGCTGAGTCACACACCCCTTTTGAGATCCTTTAACTTACATATGGAGATATTAAGTTAACTACTATTAACACATCTTAAGTAAAATGATGGGGGAACGGGAGGAGTGGAAAATGATGCATACAAACACAGGCATCCAAAAAAAGGAAGAAATACTCATCATACAGCTTCCAGAACGTATTTCTGCAACTGGTCACGTGGTGATAGCTGGTGTAACGTTCTGCTTTCACTATATACTTCACACTCCTTTTACTTTCAGCAAGCATTTCAGTCACGACGCCTTGCCTGGTGAGGTGACCCAAACCTTTGATTCTAAAAGGTCTGGGCTAAGGGAAGTCCTGGCTGAATTCTGTTGTGTTTGTCTTTTGATTTTAGCCCAAGAGCCTTACATTCCATGGCAAAACAATGACCAGGGGAATCATGAGGTCCGGGTCCCATTTTCCTGGGTCTCCCACCACCTCACTGGGCAATCTACTTCCATTCTTCTCTAGGTCTCAGTTTTATTATCTGTAAAATGGAGGGTTTTCTTTCTCACTCTAACCATCTGGCATCCTCTAACACTAGACTTTTTCACACACAGAGGGGCAGTCCTAACCCCGCTCAGGAAGGCACACCCTGGATGCAGAACTGTATTACTGAGGATGCTGCCACTGCTGTGTTCCAGCTGATTTATATTGTCGTGGTTTTTTTTTTTTTGTATTCTCAGTGATGGATTCACTTAGATCCACCATTAGTCTACCATTTTCCCTTAAATCCACCAGATGGTTAAAATCACAAATCTATTGTATCTGATCCCCAGGTGTGAGCCAAGAAAAGCTGAGCTGAGAAACAGAACTGAGAATGCTCTGTTCCCTGACCTCAGCCCTGGAAACCCAGCATTATCCCCAGTGGGCGTCAGTGGCCCCAAAGCATACGCAATAGGACCCTTCAGACATTAGGGAGACAGATTCCCAGGAAGACACTGCTGGTGGAATATTCTCAAGACCAGAGTAAACTTTGCAGACTGAATAAAATGAAGGGCATGTGACTCTTGACAACCATTTTTAGGACTGTGCAAAAACAATTCAGTAAAAAATAATCTGGGTAGGAAATCAAGTAATGTAAGCTGTACATTACCAAAAAAAAAGGGTGTGTGTGTGTGTGTGTGTGTGTGTGTGTGTGTGTGTGTGTGTTCTGCAGAGAGATTTTAAGATAGGAAAGCATCCAAGCATTCTGTGGCTCCCATGTTGGAATAGCCACCATTGATTGAGGCTAAGAAATCCCAGTCACTAGACCAAGCATGTCACTCGTATTATTATGTCACCTAATCCTCACATTAAGCTCATATGAAGGATGCTATTTCTGTCCCATTGTACAGATGAAGAAACAGCCTTAGACAGCAGAAATGTTGGTCCAAGTTCACACCACTAAGGAAAGACTTAGGATTTGAATCCAGGTCTAACTCCAGGCACACCTGTCTTTCTGTCTATCTACAATAACCCTTTTCAAAGAGAATTAGATTCTGCCCATAGAGGCCAAACATATCTGGATGAAAAGTTTAAACCTGAGTGTTTGTGACATTAGACGTTGGGCTTGGCCGGGTTGAAGGAAGTGTTGAGGTCTGTTACACGCACTGAACACAAATGAACGAGTGCACTCAATAATAGGTACTCAACCAATACCACATGCCTGGCATCATGCTAAGAACTGGAAACACATAAACTAACAAGGCCACTGCTGCACTTGAGAAACGTGTGCAAACCGCAGGGCGATCCAGATGACAGAGTGCTAAATTGTGCTTTGAAATGAGCCTCAAAGCACGGTGGGAGGTGGAGCTCCCTATTGGAGGGAGGACAAGCTGCAATGTATTGAAGATAAGACCTTAGGAAACAAAGGTAGGCCTGAGAGTGCCAAAGGTGGCTTTGTCTGCTCCCTAAAAGTCGCTACAGCCCCTTGGCCCACATCAGGAGTGCTCTGGTTTGTTCTCTCTAACAAGCAAGACCGTGATGCCCACCCATCAACTCCTCTGTCGTGTGATCTGAATTAGCCATACTAAGAGGAGGCGGCCCCTGCAGCCTTGCCGGCCGTGAAAAGAATCAAGAGTGAGTAACAGCTCGTCTGTCATCCTGCTGCGAATCCAAACAGCCCCAGAACACGCAGGCAGTCCGAATATCCTCCTTGAGAGCCAAAAAGAAAGGGGTCAGAGAGCATTTAACATTCTGACGGGAATTATAACAGAGCCACTCAACACGCGGAGCCCAGAAGAGGCTCCCTGCTCCAGATTGCTGCTTAAATGAATAAACAAACAGGCAAACAAACTTGGAAGTGAACCAGCAGGGACTTGAGGAAGTCATTACTTGAACTAAAGAAGCCTGCTTGGTGGCGAGGACAAGGAAATCCTTTCATACGTGAACATTTCCTAATTGCTTATTTATTGTATTCCCAGGTATGGCGTGAGAACAGAGACATTGTCACTTCCAATGGTTGCTTTTAAAAGATTTTTTCCCCCTCAACACCATGATTCCTTTAGCAACATGTTCCCAGCATTCCCAGGTAGGCTAAGCTGTCCCACAGAAGAACCTTGGGTTAGACCTGCAGAAGGTCTGGTTAGGGAGGGCAGAGCTGGTGCATCTGGAGGCTGGCGTCTGGGCTGGGGGCTGGGCTGGCAGCTGAGCTGGTGGCAGGGCTGGCGGCTGGGCTGGCGGCTGGCTGTGGAGAAAGCTGACATGGCTGGTGTGGGACAGAGAAGCCAGCTTGTTTACAGCTCATTCCATGGCTGCTTGCCCTAAGCAGAAAGTGCCCTCAGGATCTATTTTTGGAGGCTTATGACATATGTCTAGTTGTCAATTCCAACAGTTTAATGAAAATATAAATAAAATGCTAGGATCTACCTAAAAAAAAAAAAAGAAAAAGAAAAAAAGAATCCTGCTTGGTTCTACTAGTATTGATACAGTCTTTGTAGAGGTGCCTTTGAAAACCTGGAATTATGCCTCAAGATAACAAACCATAACTATTACAAGAACATATGGAAAGACAACTAAATTTGGGCTTCACGTTCGAGAACTGTGTCATAATTTATAGTGTGGCTCATTAATTTTCTGCAGTAGTTTATCAAGCTGATGTTAACGGATGTTATCGTCTATACATACTTCTCCCTTCACTTTGTTTTCTGTGTTCATTCCTTATCACGTCCCCCAATCATTTGTAATTTTTCCAAACACT
The DNA here is from genome assembly GCF_001890085.2 of Hipposideros armiger. NCBI lineage: Eukaryota > Metazoa > Chordata > Mammalia > Chiroptera > Hipposideridae > Hipposideros > Hipposideros armiger. The sequence goes on along the minus strand of NW_017731424.1, from coordinate 2,915,287 downwards.
TTCCACTGAGTCACCCTAAAGCCTTTTTTCAAATTTTACCTCTTCCTTCACACTCTTCTCGTTTACATGAGAAAGACTAGTGTTTAGTTGCAGCCAACATGACTGAAAAGCTTGAAACCTGAATGCTCCACAAATTCCTAATTTTGATTTTTTGTTTACCTCCTCTCTCAGATTACCCAGCGCACCCTTAACCTCATTTTTCATAATGATTTTGTTCCAAATATTGTTATCCAAATTTTGAAAAGTAAATCAGACCTTAAATTACAAATGGGGATTTTCCTACTTAGGGAAAACACTTGGTGAAATAGTTCACATGGTAAACAGAATGTTTACCAATATTGACATCCTCACAAAGCCATTTATAAATCATATTTTAAGTGTATTAAAAAATCAGAATCCTACTCTCTCTAAATGCTTAAAATGTTGCATGTGGGGCAATATCCTGCATAGACACTGATGATTATCATCGACATTAAATCTTATAAAGAGCTTCACTCCATCAAAATCGTTGCTCTTTTACAAACATGGCAAAACAATACCAGCTTTCAAATTTGTATAAGAAAATGAAAGCATAGGCAGGAAATCGCAAACCCAGAGTTTCCTTATTCACTGAAATCAATTGGTGATAGAATGATTTTTTGAGGCAATTTCAAAAATTAAGCCAATTAAAATTTTACCTACCTTAGAGGCAGTTTTGTAAGGTATGTAGCGGTATTCCCAAATGAAGCTCCGTTTCCTCCCCAAAGTACGCTCGCTGAGAAAGTCTGGAGAAAAGAGGCAACACACACAGATGAACTTAAATGAATTTGGATTAACAGGAACGCTCTGGGTTTTGGCGAAGATGCAGTGTATGTACAATTATTACTTAAGAAGAAACTGTAAGAAGTAACCACAGGTAACAGAAACTCTTCATGTATACTACCACAAAGAAAGAAAACTGGCCTAACAAAGTTAAGCATTATGTGAATTCTATCTATTTCTGTTGTTTTTTTTAAGCTCACTTCCAGTTTTCCTTCCCCAGAGGATGGGGAAAGAGACCCAATGTCTTATGTTTCTGCCTAGAGTCCCCCAGAAGTAGCCACCTAGGCAAACCATTTGTGGTATTAAAACGTCTGGTGTCACTGAATTAATTACCTTGCCCTGCTTTCCACAGCCCATCACAGCTCCTTCTTGCACAGCTGCCTGAAAACATTCTGTCTACAACAGCATCACCAAAAGTATGCTCCTCGGACCAGCAGCTTTGGCATCGCCTGGGACCTTGTTAGAAATGCAAATTCTCAAATACTGAAATCAGTACCTCAAAGAGATACCTGCATTCCCATGTCATTGGAGCATTAGTCACAATAGCCAAGATATGGAAACAACCTAAGTGTAAACGGGAAGATCAATGGATAAAGACACTGTGGTGTATACGAGTATACAATGGAATATTATTCAGCCTTGAAAAAGGAGATCTTTCCATTTGCAACAGCATGGATGAACCTGGAGGACACTGTGCTAAGTGAAATAAGCAACGAGTAGAATGGTGGATACCAGGAACAGGGAGGTGGGGGAAACGGGGAGATGTTGGCCAAAGGGTACAAAGTTGCAGTTATGTTGGAAGAATTAGTCTAGGGTTCTAATGTTCAGCATGATGACTATAGTTAATAACACTACATTGAATACAGGAAATTTGCCAGTGAGGGTTAAAAAGGATCAAATGTATGGTGATAGAAGGAGAACTGACTCGGGGTGGTGAACACACAATGTGATATATAGATGATGTATTACAGAATTGTACACCTGAAACCTATGTTACTTTACTAACCGTTGTCACCCCAACAAACTTTAATTTAAAAAGAAATTTGCTGAGTGGATTTCAGATGCTCTCCACCACAAAAAGAAAAGAAAAAGAAAAAAATGGTTAACTGTGAGGAGATGGGTATCTTTATTAGCTTGAGTGTAGTAATTATTTCACTGTGTATATGTACACCAAATCGTGTTGTATATCTTAGATATAGACAATTTTTATTAAAAAAATAATAAAAAATGCAAATTCTCTACCCTCACCTCCACCCACCAAGTCAGTCAGGGGCCCGTGATGCTGTGTTTTAACAAGCTCTCCATGTAGTTCTCATGCACGTTCAAGTTTCAGAATCACCGACTTAGAGGAACCATCAAAGAGAGGGTTCCAGCAGTGGAGGTAAGGTGAGCCAGGGGCTCTCTCTTTCAACAAAGAAAGTCTAGTCCAAAGCACTCTTACCCATAACTATACGCCACTGATTGACGTATAAAATGCAAAATGAAAACACTGGGAAGAAGTCTTATCAAATACTTTCCCTGAACTCTGGACGTGAGGATTCAAAATTAATGACTCTAGTTTATGGAAATAAACAGTATGCTTCACTTCGTTCTCTGAGTCTCCAGAAAGAGGCTAATTGGGGCCCATAAATTAGAAGAAATTACTTAACAAGTTGAATAATGTTCTGGGAAAGGGGGGCCCGAAATGGACACATTTTGCTGACTTCTCAAAAGAGGATTTAATTAAAAATCAATTGCTTAACCCCACCGTAAACAAGCTGGATGCATCCCTTCTGCGGGGCATCTCGTCAACATGCCAGGAAAAGGAGATGAGGCCACAGTCAGCAGGATTTCAGAGAGACTTCAGTGTTTGCCAAAAGATTATTTGTCACCTTCAAGAATGAAGAGTGTGGAAGGGAAAACAAACATCAATTTCAGCCAAGAATAGATTTTCCTGTAAGTGGGGAAGGAACACCCAGCCGCTAGTCATCCAGAGTTAAGTCAATTATTCTCCCAGGTTAAACTGCTGCCAGGCTGCACTTTGTCACCCTGGTGTTTGCTGTGTCTTTTCAACAATGTGCATGCACCACCGTGTGGGTCTGGGGAATAGATGGGTCGGCTGGCATCGCGGAGTCGAGGCCAGTACAGGGAAGGCCTCATTTCTCAGCAGGGGTCTCTTGGCATTGCAGACCGATTACCCAGATGGTCTGCACAGGCCAGGGCTGCACCCCACACGCCCGCCCCCTCCAGCTCCCAGATAGGAGAGACCCACACCTTCAGCAGGTTCTTCCCTCCCACTTTCCCCATAAAGGCCCAGAACCCCCACCCCTCCCATCTCAGGCCCTTTGCAAGTTCACCCTGCTTTCCCGGGCTTCAGCTACTCCTGCTCCAACTCAGGGAGAGTTCTCCTGCCGGGTGCGGAAGCTGGCCTACATGTGAGAAGAGAAGAATCTGGGAGGCCAGTGCAGTGAGACAGAGCAGCATGGCGGATCCAGAAATGCAAAGCTAAAAGGCAAGCCTGGGTCAGTGTGGTAGGCAAAATAATGCCTCCCAAAGATGTCCACATCCTCACCTCGGAACCTGTGACTATGTTACCTTACATGGCAAAGGGGACTAAGGTTGCAGATCAACTGACCTGGAGATGGGGGGCTATCCTGGGTTATCTGGGTGGGATCAGTCTAATTACTTGAGTCCTATACAGTGGAAGAGGCAGAAGAGAGGGTCGGAGAGACATTTGACCTGCTGTTGCTGGCTTTGAAGTTGGTAAAGGGAAATGCAGGCAGTTTCTTGAGGCCAAAGGCAAGGAAATGCATTGTCCCCTAGAGACCGGGAAAGGAAGGCAGCCCTGCTGACCCCTTGATCTTAGCCTAGGGAGACCAACCTGGGGACTCGTGACCTATAGGACTGTGAAATACCAAATGTGTGTTGTTTTAAGCCACTCAGCTTGTGGTCATTTGTTACAGCAGCCACAGGAAACTCATACATCAGCAAGGGCTGAGGGGTCTGGCCTCATTGCAGAGGAAGCTCTGGGTTTTGCAGAATCTGCTCTGGCCCAGCTCTCAGGGTTGGATGGGCCAGCTGCTGCCTGGCTGGATGGGAGAAGCAGCGAGGAAGCCATGAGACAAAAAAAAAACAAAACAAGACACTTTCTTTAAACCATTAATTTATCCCCTGAAGTTCCACAAACACTGAATTGGTGGAAATTCAAATAAATAAGGTCAGGGCCCTTATTATCGACTGTAGGAGCCAGATTTGATTGGGCAGCTTTCAGAAAATGAAGCTATGTACTTTTGACTATTTAGAACAATCTTGACAAAGCAACTTTGTCTCCAGATAATGTCTTAAAACAACATTATGGGGCTAGTGAAATTGTTTTTACTGTGTAAAAAGGATAATGGAACCTAGCATTTAATATTTTACAAACTCCTTATTTTGTTAAAAATCTTTTGACTTCAATAGCTAATTATATGTTGTAACAGCATCTAAAATATATAGTATTCAAATGGAATTTTTTAGATTTGTGTAAATGCACCCTGGGGAACGTTCCTTTGTGATAGAAGCAATAGAGATTCTCAATAAAAGGGCAGATATAGTACTAAATGTATAAATAATATAGGTGGGTGATTTTCAGTGGGCTCTAGTGGAAGAAACCCAAGGGTTCTGTCTCCATCAGACTTCATCTCTGTCTGCCCGCACTGGACAAGAGGCTTTGTTAGGCCAAGGGTCTGGCCTCCAGGCCAAGGCCAAGGCCACACTTAGCAATGAGTGCTGCAGGCTGAGCTCTCCTCTCTCGCTCTTCTAAGCTGAGGGTGGGTGCACTCTGCCCACACAGCAGCCAGGCCATGTCAGCCCTGGGCCTAGGGACCAAACAGGGCTCTCTCTTGCTATTTCATCCTCTCTGGGTGCAAGTACCCCTGGAGCTGGTGGCAGTGTCGAGTGGCTTTCCTCTGAAGCCATTTAGGTTTCAGAAAGAAAGGTTCTCAACGTGGCCAAACTCATCTTATCAGGGAGATCTGTATTGGATCTCAGGTCCAAAGACCGCTTAACACTCAAATGTGAGGGTTTTCTAGAGAAACAGAGCCAATAGGATATATAGAGATGTATACAAGAGATTTATAATAGGAATTGGCTCACGCAGTGACAGAGGCCAAGAAGTCCCCCAATCTTCCATCTGCAAGCTGGAGACCCAGGAAAGCTGGGGCTGTAACTCAGCCTGAAGGCCTGAGAACCAGGGAAGCCCAGGCCTGAGGCCAGGAGAAGATGGTTATCTCAGCTCGAGCAGAAAGAGTGAATTTAACGTTTCTTGCACACTTTTGTTCTATGTGGGTCCTCAATGGATTGGATGAGGCCCACCCACATTGGAGAGGGTCATCTAATTTATTCAGTTTACCAATCCAAATACTAATTTCTTCCAGAAACACCCTCCCAGACACACCCAGAAATGTTTTCCAGCTGTCTGGGCGTCCCTTAGCCCAGTCAAGTTGACACACAAAATTAACCATCACACAGGGTATTCCAATGCCTTCTGGAAATCCCAGGAAAGGGGCATGTAGGGGCTAAGGCCCGATTCAAGGGAGTCCTGAGATCACAGCCAACTTCCCTAAGCTCGGTAACTCACCCCTCAAATGGTAATATCTGAAAAGGAGGGAAGCCGATGGGGAAGGAGGTGGGGAGAGAAAAAGGAGAGAGAAATGAGAAGGAAAGGAAAGCGGGGAGGGGACGGAGGAAAAACAGAATCACTTCTGACTAGTGGCCAATTAGTCCCCCAGCCACAGGGAGGCTTGAGAAGTCTGAGGGGCCTGCAGGACTGTCAGGGAGACCCCGTGCAGCCCTCCAATGTCAGAGCCAGGGTGCGTGGGGACTCTGGTTGGCACTGTTTCCTTTTTAACCATTTCCACACAGAGCTTGGGAAACACTGACATGATTCCCACTCCGCAGACTCATGGGCAGGCACAGAGTTCAACACAGCAGCATATGGGTGATGCCTGTAAAACACAGTGTGCATGTTCTCTAAGCTAATGAGCGCTGAGAAGCGAGCTTTCCTGTTTTCTTTTGTGGAGATATCAGGGATCTCAGCTGGAGTGAGGTCACAGGCGATCAGCCCGGCCAGCGGTTTGGAATCTTAATTTGTTGGAGAACTGCTGTTTTCAAAATGGAAACCTGAATTTTAGAAGGTGACAATAAGCACCACTTGTATATTCTGAGGTTTTACAATACAATTTAGAGATGTGTCATAGCTATCAGATGACACCTGATTCAGTGCCAGTTAATTTTTCCAAACTTCTAGCAGGGAGACGGTGAGGAATAAGGAGCACGGAAGGAGCGTTTCATAATTTATCAGACTGTGAGTTCCACAGCTCAGTTCTATGGTCTTGTGTTTCCTACCAACAGGTGTGTGTGAAGCACTGCACCTTCTCATGTCTACAATCCTTACCTCATGGCCAGGAAGTTCACCTAAATGTCTAACCACAACCTTTCCAAATGCAGAGCCTTTTGCCCCAGAGAAGAGAAAGCCAAGGTAATGCGATCAGTAAAACAGAAATGATCCATGCCTCACCAAGCCCGTGGCAGGCTCCTGCTGCATTTTAATAATAGACACGAGCATTTATTATCATTGATGACTTGTCTTTTAATTTGACATTTAATATAGCTGCTTGTCTCTGAGGCATTCAAGACATACATACGTTTCCTTTTCACTCTAAGTTAACATTATGCCTTTCTTCTGAGATCATCATTCTTAATCTCCTTTATACACTTCCTCAAAGCAAACAGCGTCTTCAGCCTTTCTGCCTAAAGTATTTCCGATAACGATCGCAGGTTGTCATGGATTTGAACTTCGGTCCTCAACAGTATCAGTCTTAGTGAGGCTCGGTCCTTGGGGCCAGGAACCTCATCTTTTTATACATCCTGCAAAGCGTCTTGTGAACGTACAGCCTTCAATAAATTACACACCGCAGCAGTGATCGCTTCGCACCTCCACCCGTAGGGCTGTGGTCATCTATATTTTATGGACAGCTCTTTTAACTAGGTCCATTAATTTTGCAGCAAACATTCTAAGTGCACATCAGCTCCTGTATCACATGATTTGCCAACTGGTCTTTTTCACAAAGGCACCAGTGGGACCCAAATTATAACGTCCTTAAGAAAGCCTCAGCTTTGTTGTTTCCATGCAGGACCTGGAAAGCACTTTGCAGCTCCCCATCTTTAACGAAGGGACCTTTACCTGGCTGGTCCAAGTTCAGGGCCCCAATGGCTGAAGAGTCTGGGAGGCAGAACTCATCTAGATGATTGTCATGGGTTCCTGAATGGCAGGCTTCCTGGAGGACACCCTCCTGTAGACAGCATGGAACACCTTTGTCTTGACCAGGATGTAGCCTGGGCAGACACCTGGGCAGCTGGTCAGTGGTGGAGACAGAAGGTGGGAATCGCAGGGGTCCCAGCACAGGGTCCTGAGCAGAGTTCAGCTCAGATACGGATGAATTGGCCCCAGGTTTGGAGCCTGGACTCCTAGTCCCAGTTCACTTCTCCAGACCCTGAGCCTTGAGCCACAGTCCACTCACCTGACCTAAACCTGACTTCAGGGTCTGCGTGAGCCAGTCCCTGCTCAGCAGCCAGGCGGTTTCTCCCCTCCCCTGAGCCTCCATGTGCCATGTGTGTGGGAGGGTAACAGCACCAACCTCGTAGGGCAGTTATGACAACACACAAACGGATGGCACACGGCCCTTGGCGCAGAAGCACTCGACACATGGAGGTTCTCAATATTTTATTATCGTTACTCTTATCGCTTCTGAGCCAGACTCTGGTTCCTTTTGCTGCCAGTCCTTAAAGGACCACGTGGACTGTCGGTCCATTCCGAAGCGCCATGTTCCTGTGAAAGACGAACAGCTGGACCCAGCCTGAGAACTCAAATAATTCCAGGAAACAAAATGTCGCTTCCTCTGCAATGCCTCCCTTGTTACCTGCAGGTCCTTTGTGGCACCTGTGAGCTAAGTTTTATAGCCCTCTAGAGACCACTTTTCCTTTAATAACCAAGTCATAACAGCCCGAACTCCTTCCCACAATGCCACAAACAGCCCCACCCCTAGTGTTGCCAAGAATGCTCTGGAAGCTCTGTCCCCAGCTTCTCACCTGTCACACTGGCTGCCTCTTACCTGCTTTGCCATTCGCCATCCTAGCCCAGCTCTCTACCACCTGCGCAGTCCCCCAAGGTGAACACAGCCTCAGAAACCACACACGCACACCTGTTACCAAAGTGTAAGGAGCACGTCACAGAATTCAATGCAGGGGGAAATGATCATGTCACAGCCACGTGGACCAAAACTTTCACGGGGCCTCCTCATTGGCCCCAAGACAGCTGCCAGGTTGCTGGGGCCCACTCACAAACCCCCTACAGAGCCTCCATGGTCACGTCCCTTTATCACGTGATAAAATCTCTGCAGTCACTCATACCCTCCATGGAGTCACCATTCTTACGCAAAGGATGCCTCATTGTCCATTCCACACTCAGCCTGAAGTTTCATCTTTTGCATAGTCAAAAGCATCAAATAGAAATACGCCCCCACCCCACCCCAAGTAGAGAGCCCTGAGGCCTAAGACAAATCAAACCTCCATCTCTGGTGTCACAAGGAATGTGAAAGTTTTGAATACCTTTTCTTGAAAAGTGACAAGAATCCCAAGTCCAACATGTAAGTAAGGCGCCCCAGGAGCACGGGGTGGGTCCTTGACTTCCATATCATGAAGGGACTCCCCAAAGGGGACCCTAAAAAAGAGGGGCATCTCCCCCAAAGATAGCTTTGTTTCCATCATAAAGAAACTTTTGAGGTTTTCACAAGAGCATCGCCCCTTGTCCCACTGCACATGGGTCCCGTTCTTATTATCTAATCTAATGCTCTGCTTCCGGCTCTGCCAGGATTTTGACACATTTTATAACCCATGAGTCCTGCATGCTTTTCCAAAACCCACGAACCAAGATTTCATAGAACTTCATCTTCTGTAGATTGTGTCTAAAAATAGGCATTTTATAGTGGGCTATTTTTAACCACATACCCCTCCCCAGAAGTTCAATCGGCCCTCCTGGCATCTACACCCAAAGATTGCAAAGCACTTACACTAGACTTATCTTTCTATTAGCTCCTCAGAGGTAGAAACCCTCCTCCACTCCCATGGGCCCCACTAAGGGCGGTGGGCTCCACTTCTGAGTATTTGTTCATGTCCTTAATCTTTATGTTTCCTTTCGCCCCCACTGCCCCCGCCTGCGCTGAGTCCACCCTGTTAGCTGAGGCGCTCACTGCAATAGCCAGCCCGATGGTCTCCCGCCTCTAGTCTTGCCCTTCCCCATCTGCGGTTCACCCTCTAGGCAAAGAAAGCTTTCTAAAATGCAAATCTGATCCTGTTGCACCTCAGCTTAAATGCTGCAATGGTTTCCCACTGCTCGGAGGCCAATGTCCAAAATGGCTCTCCAGGCCCCAGATGTCTTGGCTGCTGCCTCCACCTCCTGCACCGTTCCTCACCCTGCCCACCCCTCCCACTCCCTGCTCAGCCATGCTGGGCCGGTGTGAGCTCCTCAGATTTGCAATTCTCCCTCATCTCCTGTGCTCAGGCATGCTAGTCCCAATGTCTGACCCATGGCAACTCCTCAATACCCCTACGGTAAAGAAATAAATTAATCAGTAATTACTGGGCCTCTCCCTGCCCATCAAACGCCTTCCCGATACATAAGCACCTTCTCAGTAAATGTCTGAAGGAGAGAGGAGAGGTGACATGAGGAAGGAGAGGGACAGAGGGAAGGGCATCGGACACGAGTAGCATGCTGGCTGAGAGCCCACAGGCAAAGATCAAGAACCCCATCAGTAGATCTGGGGGGGGGGCATGGAAGGAAAGGGCAGCACCAGGGAGAAAACAGCTGGCACAGATGAGGTGCCTGAGACCTTGGCCAGTCCCACTGGGTTGGGCTCTGGAGACGGGTCTCAGCCTTCTGAAGTCCCAGATGGTCTAGGACGGCCAACAGGGCTCCCGCTCGCTCAGCTCCGTTGTTGGACCAGTCCAGCCACACACTGGCTGTCCAGCAGAAGGGCTCTCCCAGGGGAGCGGAGGGCTGGAACTGGTGCTGGCTGAGAACCCCGGCTGAATTGATAAGCTTGGTTTTCACACCCAAGCTCTATCTAGGTCTCAGCTGGCCCTCTGGCCAGGCGTTCAATGTCATTCTGGCCATTCTGAGAACACGATATGAAAACATCTCAGCTGACAAAGCAAAATTCAGATGGCTCTCTCAGGCCCAATACTTCATACCAACCACGAGGCAATTATATAGTCATGCTACCACACCACAAATCAGCATGCCAGCTCCAGGAGCAGCTATACATTTTATCTTCTGCCTAGAAAATGTGTTTTCTTCTGCTTAGTAGTAAACTTGGCATCGGCGCAGCAGCATAGCTTTTGGAGATTCACGCTGTGTGACTTTATATTTCACATGCAGCTCGCAGCCTACTAGGGGACACAGAAATGTAAATGATATATGATATGCAGTGTGACAGCACAGGGCCTGGCTCATGGCAACGGCTCAATAAATAATTGCTGCAAATGAATGAATGACAGTAGAGGTAGATTTTGAGATCCAGGGGGCACCGAGAAAAGGGTTGGTTTGTCCTGGAAAGGAAAGTTAAGTCATAGAAGACAGGTAGGGTGCACTTGGTTGTTATCATTTTGGGAATTTGGTAGATGGGGTCCTAATTACTAAAGTGCTTATTGAAAAGAAAACTTGGACATTGCACAAAGCACCATGAAGAAAACCCACCGTCACTTTAGGTAGACGAATTGAATGTAAGTAGACAAGGAGGAAGTGGCTGAGCACGGATGGAAATGAAATCAATATGGAAACTGGCCTGCTGGGCTGGGGTGGCGGACAAAGAGAGGACATGGGGGCTGTTCCTGGGAAGAGAAATTCACTTGGCCTTACCATGGCACCTCCAGTCAAAGATACATTGTTGAGACTTGAAAAATGTCCAGGACTTCACGGTTGTTCTTCAGAGAGAAAGACGGGGTAAAGGGGTGTTGATTGATGCTGCCCCAGTTAGAGTCCCAGGAGGCAGGAGAGCTTGTGTTTCACCTACAACAGCCCACTGTTTCCCATGTGGGGGTCAAAAGCCCTTGCCAAGTCATCAGGCCTCTCTAACCAGAAAGACCCAAGACCGCTGCCTTCACCAGAAAGAAAAGAACATCCCCTGACTCTAAGCCAGTCAAGTCCAAACTCACTTTTGGCAACTGGGGGAAGGCACGTGTAGCAGGCAGAATAATGTCCCCTGCCAAAGGTTTCTAATTCCTGGAGCCTGTGACCATACTACTTATATAGTGAAATGGATTTAGTAGATGTGATTAAACTGAAAATCTTGAGATGGCGAGATTATGCTGGATTATCAGGGTGGGCCCAATGTAATCACAAGGGTGCTTATAAGAGAAGGAGGGAGACAGAGGTGTCAGAAGGATATGTGACAATGGAAGGCAGACTTCAGAAAGTCAGAGAAAGATTTGAAGATGCAGTGCTGCTTGCTTTGAAGATGGAGGAAAGTGCCGTGAGCCAAGGAATGCAGGCAGCCTCTAGAAGCTTGAAAAGGCAAGAGAACAGATTCTCCCTTCGAACCAGCTCTGCTGACACCTTGACCTTAGCCCCGTGAGACTCATGCCGGACTTGGAATTCTAAGATTACAAATTCATGCTATTTTAAGCCAGTAAGTTTGTGGCAGTTTACCATAGCAGCCATCAGAAACTAATACATCACGTCTATGTCTCTTAAGACTGTCCCCACATGCAGGACCTACTGCAGCCATGGCTCCTAGCCAGCAGTTTCTGGTAGCGCCCCAGAGTCATGTGACAATCAGAAACACCACCATGTTTTCAAATGCTCGTGGGGGAGTGGTGGGGAAGGAAGCATCCAACCCATTTGAGCACAACTGCTCAGGGGACAGGCAAACATTTCTTTTCTGCCCCCAACCCGTCAAGCTGTCATCACTCCTGCCATCTCCTCTGTCGGTACCAATTCATCAGATTAAAAGGCTTGGTAGCAAAGGCAGAAGCATCGGGTATGTGGAGAGGGAGAGAGACATCCATCCACTTGATTCACTTATACACACTTGCCTCTGTATAGGTATGTCTGTTTCTATGTGTGTGTTCAAGTGAGTGCAAGGAAATCACTTACAGGGCGATTTGCACCAACTAGAGGCAGGACGCAGGCAAAGTGGGAGCAGCTTTACGCCCCTTGATCAATGGAGAAGGCGGGTGGGCCTCTTGATTGATGACATACAATCCCCATCAGCTCTCCTCTGACGAGCATGGCTGGCTAACAGTCTCGGAACCCAGAAGGCAAACGGCTTTTCATTTTGGCATGGAAAAGAAAATCAGAGAAAGCAGAGCATGCTGCAATGAAGCAGAGCAGTGGCATGGTCCCTGGATGAAATGCCACCTTGTGAGTTTTCCCTTTGCCTTGCCTCCCAGATCTGCACACCGGAGGGTTGTGCTGGTGGATTGCTGGCTTTTCCCCCCTTAAAGCCTGCCAGTTGGACGTCCCTCATTTGGTAATATTCCAGATACCAGAGCAGTGACGTGAGGAGGTTCAGGTGGCTTATCTCTATCTTAGGCTTCCAAGAAAAGAGCTTCACTGATCCAGCCATTATTTCTCATCAGCCTCAGAATGGTGCCCATTGCGCCCTGAGAGAGAGGCTTGGGACAGATAGGTGTCTGTTTCCAGAGGCCCATAAAAGGATCAGGAATTCAAAGCTATCTTTTCTGTCTTCCGCTAACATTTGCTGCGCTTCCTTGAATTATTCATTAAGGAAATTATGCCATCAGCAAAACCAAACCGTCTCTGCTAAGGGAAGGATACCCACAGAAGTTTTAGAAAATGGAATATGAATTAGGATCATCATTCCTGCTTTCTCCTAATTATTTTTTCTTAAAATCCAGACATCAGTACAGTTAATGCTACAGAAAAACAAAATTGGATTAAGTATAGCCACGGATATACACTTTAATGTTCAAAGGTCAAAATTTGTTATTAAATGTTAAATACTTTTTCTCAGCTTCAGGAGAATTTTCAGCTATGTTATATTATTAATCTTCTTCAAGGAGGATACCATCATCCAAGACACGGGAAAGGAATTTTTTTTTAATGTCAGAAGAGTCTTATTCTTATGTTTCCAAAAAGAGTTATTGCCAGGTTTTCAGGAGGGTGCTGAGGATGCTTCTACAGGGTCTGAATGCCTCTCTTCATCACGCCCTCTGAGTGGGGTATGTATCGTGTACTCATACACACACACACAGCTGAATTTCTTTGGGCCTTCATCTTTTTTCTTTTTTTTTTTTTTTAAGATTTTATTGGGGAATTGGGGGGGTTGGGAACAGTGCTGGGGAATTGGGGGAAGGGGAACAGACAAGTGCTGTCGTTTTGTTCTTCAGTCTAGTTGTGGAGGACGTTGCTTCACTGGCCCAAGTTGGCACCATCATTGCGCTCTTCCCGGGCGAGGCAGAT
>NW_017731424.1:2897931-2901787 GCF_001890085.2 Hipposideros armiger | reverse complement strand
GGCAGTGTCACTGGCCCTCATATGTGGGATCCAAACCGGGGCCCTCTGGCATCCCAAGCCAGCTCTTAACCATCGCGCCACTCGGCCGGCCCTGGGCCTTCATCTTTTCTGCCTTCAGCTTAATTTAGAATCATGAGGTTAAGAAAAGTGTACAAGAGAGAAAAATCTATCCTACTCTAATTTTTCCCACATCCCAAGGACCTGGCCTTGAAGAAAACGAGTGAGTGAATGAGGCTGAGGCATAGAACAGACCACCGGGTTACCCAAGCTCCTTGATTCAGGAGCTGTGTGACCTCAGGCAAATTGCTTAACCTCTCTGTGTCTCAGTTTCCTCATCTGGAAAATGTGGACAATGATAGTACCCACATTATAGGGTGGTTGTGAGAATTGAATGCATGGATACATGAAAAGCACTTTTAACAGAGAAAGGGATGCAATAGATACATGGACAAATAGGTGATATAGAGACAGATTTGTAAAAAATAGTTGAGAAAGTTACACACTTCAGAGATCCATCAGCTACTGACAAAGAGGGCTGATTTAGCACCTCAGAAGAAGCAATCCCTAGGCTTGTTGTTATGATCATAAACAGTCATGCGTGGTCCTTACTCTCACTGAGCCCTCAGTGCCATCAGAAAGCATGGAACCTCCATGTAACTGACATGGTCAAATCATTGCCATCTTGATGTGGACTGAGCAGCACACGTGCTGTCGGCTCAGTTATCTGTGGACAAATCACCAGAGTAATAATATAATGGAGGCTTTACGAAATTCTGCAGACTGGCCTTAAAAGCACTCCAATTGAAAGCGTTAGAGAATAATTTATAAACAATTTTAAAAGGTCTGTCAGGGGGAAGCCTGTTAGTTCAGGTGGTTAGAGCACAGTGCTTATAACACCAAGGCTGCCGGTTCGATCCCTACATGGGCCACTAAGTTGCACCCTCCACAATTAGATTGAAACAACTGTTTGACTTGGAGCTGATGGGTTCTGGAAAAACACACTGTTCCCCAATAAAAAAACAACTAAAAAAAAAGTCTGTCAGTCATTTAAAAGGAAAAGTTTTACTTTCTCTATAGCAGTCATTTTTCTTTGGTGCCAGGATCAAAATTTGATCACAGTGTACTAAAATTAAATGTTCTTAAATGGTGTACGTATTACCCATCATTCCTACAAAGCCAGCACAAATGGTACTCTATCCAAGGCACCGTCCTGAGTCCTGCAATTTCTAAAATGTTAAAGTACAGACAGACTCCATGAGGCTCCTGGGGGTTGGGCTCCAATTAATTGGTATCTCGCTTTCAGTTGTCTGTGTTAAATGCTGCTTTGACCAAACCCATTCTCATAGGATGTTTCTTTTGAACAAGGCAGGATTGCTGCAGCAGGCTCTAGAAGCCGGCCTCATTTTCAAGCTGACTAGAATTCTTCACTGAAAAAGAAGCTGGTTTATACTTATTTTACTGAACTCGTAGGGACCCATCCAGCAATGCAGAGATTCCAAAGGGAATGGCCCCTGGTATAAGAGTGACTTGTCATATTTTCTGCAAACAAAGCTTCCAGGCACGTTTGCAGACTTGTTTCTCAGCAGAAGAGAAAAGGCTTAATTTCAAACTGTGGTGTAAGCACTTAAAAAAAGAAACCAACTTCCTGGGTCCTTTCATCTGCACTTACCACACTGCAGCAACCTCCCCCTGAACCAAAAGCAGATTTCATAAGAATTATCCCTTTGGTGGAAGCAATTTAAGATTTTACGATTTATTTACAAACAGACTTTGCTAGCCTGATGTCGTGATGGTGATGGTGATAGAAGATGCTATTTATTAAGTGTTTATGATGTGCCAGGCGTTATTCTGCACGTCGTCTAATCCCCAGTAACCTAATGAACTAGGCGCTATTATTGTCTTTGTTGTACAATGAGGAAAATGCCCAAGGTCACACAGCTAACATGCAGCAGAGCTGGAATATGCATCCAGGTTGGTGAGCTCCAAAGACATATGTAAAACATGCCAGGGAATAGCTTGTTCTTGTGAAAATTTAACTTGCAAATGCCTACAAATATACATGACTTGATATTAAAAATCAAATAAAGTAGGCCAAAAGTGAAAAAAAAAAAGAATTATCTTTTTTGTTTCAAAATGTCTGCTATTAATTAAAAGAGCTAATTGTCAAGTAGTTACTATACTGCAGACAATTTTTAATTGAAATATAAGTGACATACAACACTGTGTAAGTTTAAGGTATATAACATGCTGATCTGATACATGTATATATTGCAACATGATTGCCATTGTATTATTAGCTCACACCTCTATCTCCTCACATAATTATTATTTCTTTTTTTATAAAGGGAGTAAGATCTAGTTTCTTAGCAAGTTTGATGTTTATAATACAGTATTGTTGTTCATAGTAATTACACTCTGCATGAGATCTCCAAGACTTATTTATCTACTAGTAGCAAGTTTATACCCTTAAACAATGTCTCCCCTATTCCCCTGCCACCAGTCCCTTGTAACCACCATCCTCCTCTCTGTTTTCATGAGTTTGACTTTTTCAGATTCCACATATAAGTGATATTGTGCAATATTTGTCTTTCTCTGTCTGACCCAAGGGTTTCCAGAGTGGCTGGATTAGGTGGTTAAATTTGCTTAATTTGGGGGTTTACAATAGGAAACACCTAAGCCACATTTTCCAACTGCTTCTAAGAGTAATAAAGTTGACATTTTCCTCTCTGACTGCGTGATCTCTCTATTTCAAATTGACTCAGAATTCAAGTGGGTAACTTTTTACCCAGAAAGCTCACTTCTAAAATTTACCCTGAGAAGCCACCTCTGCCCATAAGAAACAGCAGGTGCACAAATTACTCTTTGCTATGTTGTTTGAAATAGCAAAATATTGGAAATAGTCCAAATGCCAATCCATAGAAGGCTGGTTGCATAAACTTATGGTATTTAATATTACCAAAAGGGAGTAATATTAGTCATTTTTAAAAAAAGAACAAGGAAGGCCTCTGTAAAGTGATATGTAATAACTTCCGGGATACATTATTGAATGAAAAAAAGCAAGGTTCAAAAGAATTATTTAACATGATACTTTTTGCATAAGAGTAAGGGGAGAGTACACACATACATACTCGTACAGACATGGATGTATTTACTTTATTTCTCATAAATGAAAGGATTGCCCAGAATCTAGTAAAAAGTTATCTATGGAGAGAGTAACAGCAGAGGTAGAAAGAGTAAAGACAGAGAGCGTTCTCCAACTACACCTTTTGTTTAGTTTTGACTTTTGAACCAGGCAGCAGTTTTTTATTTTAAAAATTAATATTAAACCCACAGGATGAAAAACAAACATAGTCTACAATTGAACACAAACAGAAACAAATTATAATAACTGCATATTGAATTAATAACAGCACCACATAGAAAAATAAAGAACCAATTCAAGTCATTTTTTAGCACAGTCCTCTGGATACACTTAACAAGATATATTTCTAAGACCAAAAACAACTGACTTGAAAAAGTCTTGAACTTTACTTGATAGGTTTATTACTGGTAGTGATGTTAGTGTGGTAACTCTGAAAACACTTTGTATGTATTTTAAGATAGAATAAATTCATTAAGATATTGATGTGAGTGGGACCAGTTATCAAAAAGGAGGTGGGGAGGGCCGGCCGAGTGGCGCGATGGTTAAGAACTGGCTTGGGACGCTAGAGGGCCCTGGTTCGGATCCCGCATATGAGGGCCAGTGACACTGCCCTCCGCAGCTAAGATGCTGAACAACAGCTCAACCTGGAGCTGGGCTGCCGTGAGTCACCCGCGACGGCGTAGGCTGCAGCCCCTGCTGCAGTGGGTTGCCATG
>NW_017731424.1:2894082-2897596 GCF_001890085.2 Hipposideros armiger | reverse complement strand
GAGAGAGAGAGAGAGAGAGAGAGAGAGAATGAACTCTCTGGTGCTCTATTTGAATTAAAGTTATCAATGTAAGTTCATGAGTTAAAATACACGTTTTTTGGTAGCTCCGCCCACTGAGCAGGCCTAGAGTCAGAGCCACTCTGGTAGCAGTAAGCACACCGTGTGTCCAGTCCTTGTTCTACTTATCATTTTCCCATGAAAGGAACCAGGGCTCTTTGGGAAATGGCTGATTCCAGACCTGGGGCAGGGACAGTAGAAGATGAGCCCAAACCATCTTGTTGGACCAAAAAACAAGGACGTGTTCAACGAATGCAGGAACATATCAAAAGAATACAGGAATCAGCTTCAAAGGGCTCTATTGGCCAAAAATGAAACAAATTGACATCAAACAGAATAATGACACATGGATTTTTTTTTTTTTTAGCTGAGCCATCCTGCCACCTGTTGGCAGCTCAGCGGCTGCTCAGCTTGGTCTGGAACTCGAACCGCTGTTGCTCAGAGCTCAAACTCTTGAGCGAGCTCTTAACCAACTGAGCCACTCAGCCGGCCCTTGGATTTTTAAATAAAGCCATTCAATCAATAATGATACTTAAAAACGAGCGAGCTCTTCTTTGTAGAAAAATGTCAGCTAATAAATGCAAAAGGAAGGACAGAATTAGAAAATCACTGTTTTTCCATCACTGATGAAATGATTTATTTAGGCAAGGATCCTCTATGGATGCTAAAATCCTTGAGTGAAATTCAACTGTGTGAAAGCTTATTGGAGACAGGATATTTACACAGTCTCAAAGCATCACCCCACAGATTATGAATTACACAGGAAGAATGGTATTTTTACAATGGAGTCATCTGGTGAAGATTACACTAGAGCTAAGTGGTCAGATTTACCATTATTATCAACAGGACACACTGCATGTGCCCCTCGATGTGATCAACAGGAAGGATGCAATACCACCTGTGTGGTATTCTTGGGGGGAAGATGTTAAATTTGATCTAATCATAAGGAAACATACAGACAGACAATCCCAGGCTGTGGAACAGTCTGCAATACACCCGTTCAGCATGTTCCAAGTACTGGTGTGAAACAACAGGGAAATAGTTCTAAATTAAAGGAAGCTATGAAGACATAATAAATAAATGGAATATATGCAAAAAATGTCTCTAAAGGACATTACTGGGAAACTAGGAATATGGATGCTATATTAGATAATATTTTTGTGTGTATTTTAAATTTCTTAGATACACTTATTGTATTATTGTCATATAAAAAAGTATTCTTGGGCCGGCCGAGTGGCGCGATGGTTGAGAACTCGCTTGGGATGCCAGAGGGCCCCGGTTCGGATCCCACATATGAGGGCCAGTGAACACTGCCCTCCACAGCTAAGATGCTGAACAACAGCTCAACCTGGAGCTGGGCTGCCGTGAGTTGCCGGCGACGGCGTAGGCTGCAGTCCCTGTGGCAGTGGGTTGCCATGGGCTACCATGTGTAGCCAGCAGCCAGCGTGAGCGGCCAGCAGCCGCAGTGAGCGGCCATCCAGAAGCCAGCGACTGATCTGCCTCTCCAGGGAAGAGCGCAATGATGGTGCCAACTTGGGCAAGTGAAGCAACGTCCTCCACAACTAGATTGAAGAACAAAAACGACAGCAACTTGTCTGTTCCCCTTCCCCAATTCCCCAGCACTGTTCCCATCCCCCCAATTCCCCAATAAAAATCTTTAAAAAAAAAAGTATTCTTATTCTTCCAAGATACATGTTAAAATATTTTTTTAAATATGAATAGGGGAAAAGAGATGCTACTTATTATCTCCTTAAAATTCCAACTGAGGAAATCTCACCTAAGCAGATACGACCAATTTATTTTGAACTAGCCAAATACTACTGTTGACCTCTAGCCTGTTTAAGTGTTCTTGTCAACATTCCCAATTAGCATCACATCTCATGACTCTAGTTCATTGATCTCTGTCTTGTATCCCCCGTTCCTGTGGGGCAGGAAAACTGTCTTCTCTTTCGTACCATCCTTGGCCTCTAAAACCATGCCTTACTAGCTCAAAAACACTCAGACTCTTACTGAATAAACAGGAACAATTTGTTTGATTAGTCAAATGTGTGTATTTTCTGAAGTGATTTGCCAGCACTAATTATACCACGTGACCATGGTACCCCTACGAGACTAGGGCATCCTAACCACCTCTCTTTCATGAGGCCCTAATATCAAGGCTCAACTCACCCATTCAAAAATAGCCACTTCACACCAATTATGTACCAAGGACTGTGCTGGGGTCCTGGGAAATAAGGGCAAACAAGACACAGTCTCTGTTCTCAAGGGGCTCAGCGTAGTGGGAGAGAAGAATAGGCAGGTCGTTACGATACAAAATGACATATGCCACGATAAGAATGAACACAGGTACCAACAGGCACGCAGCCTATATCTGAAGGGGGCTGGTTCAGGTTCAGAGGGAATTACACAGCGTGTACTTTGAGAACCACAGGACAGATCCTGTCTAATCAACCACAAGACTTAGGTAATCAACCTGAATACCTAAGGCTATAGGTAACCTACTTCCTGTGGCTACGCTGTATCTGGCTAGCCTAAGGCCTCAAAAGCTTTGTGTATTCCCCCAAATATTCGGGTCCTTCACTTCTGATTTGCAGGGGACTTTGTCTAGGGTCTTCCTTGCAAATATGGAAATGTACCGCTGCAAGGAAAGGGCCCTCGTGGCACCAAACAGGCACTGTTTGCCATCTTCTTTCTACTCCCAAAATCATTGCCAAGGACACAGACTTGTTATTAAGCACTGGGCACCACCATGGAAACCACCTGCACTGGCAAAGCAGAGATGAGCTGACCCAATTATTCCCTCCATCTCTAATTCTGAACAGGATATCGTGACTAACTGAAAAGAACACGTGGGCCAAAAATGGAGATAATTCTGCTTGGGGGAAAACAAAAACAAAAACAAAAGGAGTTGCCCAAAACTTGGAAGTATCATCTAATTATACTTCTACACACCCCTTCCCTCCCCCATGAAAATGCCAGGGGTGAAAACATGTCATCTAGAGCCTTTCACTCATCACCAATTTCTCCCTCACAGCTGACTGGAAATTGTAAAAATTCCAATCTACAGCTCTTTGAAAAGTAATGATGGAATGGAGACCCTGCCAAGTACCCAGGAGCGGACGTGGTGCACTATGACTGGAACAGATGGCTCGAACCGAAGCCACCAATACAACGTGACAGCCCAAGATTAAACTGCTTCCTTCAAGTTTTCAGCAGTTTGTGTGGCCCAGTCCTCATTAGCTTCTCCAGAAACACAAACAGACGCAGGTCTGCATAGGTGCTGGCAAGGCGCTTTTCAAATAGCGTGGGTTTGAACAAGATTCGAATTACAAGGGGACGCAAGGTCACATGCTTTACTCATTCCCAAACCTGGTGGTACAAAAGAATCGAGAGAGAGAGAGAGAGAGAGAGAGAGAGAGAGAGAGAGAGAGAGAGAGGGAGGGAGGGAGGGAGGGAG
>NW_017731424.1:2891745-2894047 GCF_001890085.2 Hipposideros armiger | reverse complement strand
GAGAGAGAGAGAGAGAGAGAGAGAGAGAGAGAGAGAGAGATTATTATAAGGAGTTGGCTTAAATGGCTATGGAGGCCGGGAAGTTCCAAGATCTGCAGTTGAAAAGCTAGAAACCAGGGAGAGCCAATGGTGTACATTCCAGTCCAAGTCCCAAAGCAGGAGATCAATGTCCCAACTCAAAGACAATCAGGCAGAGAGAGTGAATTCTCCTTTCCTCAGCCTTTTGTTCTAGTCGGGCCTTCAATGATTGGTTGAGGCCCACCCACACAGGGGAGGGCCATATGCTTTATTCAGGCTATTGATTTAAATGCTCATCTCACCCAGAAACACCCTCCCAGACACACTCAGAATAATGTAACCAAATAACTAGGTTTTCCATAGCCCAGTCAAATTGACATTAAAAATAAACCATCACTCTAGGAGAGAAGATAGGGAATAGCACTCAATGGAAGGAGTAACCTTCTCAAAGGCCTCCAGGCAAGAAGGAGCATGTAAGGAGAGGAACCAAGGCCAGGGTGGGTGGCATCCCAGCGACAGGCTGGGCAGCAACAGATGAGGGTGAAGAGGGGCCAGGACAGGTCTGGCAGGAGGTCCTAGGCCTAGAGCAAGTCCCGGAGGAAGGGGGAGGAGGGGGTGATACGTTAACAAGTATTCCAGCCATCAGCATGGTGCCTGAGAAATACGTCTCAATACATGTTTGCAGAAGAATTAATAATCCATGAACAAACACAAAACTGACCTTGAGCTCAAAGCCATGCAAGGCTGAATGATCTGTTGGAGAAAAATCAATTCTCAAAAACAAATAATTGCAGAAACATATTCATGCGCTCATTCAACAAATATTTGTGAGGCCACAGCTTTAGACAAGGTAATTCAGGATACTACAGAGAGCTATCAAAATCTCATCGACGGTAGCACAGGCACATTTTTCTGAAATCCATCAGTTCCTTTCATTTTATTTCACTTTTTTTCAGTTAAATTCAAGCTAAATGAAATCGAATAGTTTTGTTAATGAAAAGCAAATATACCATAATCCCATTTTTTCCAAACCACTTTTGTCCATCTGTCACTCTTTCTGTTTCTACATATGATGCCCATCAAATACTAATGAAAGTTGATTATTTTGGGGCGACAAGATTTTTTTAATGATTTTTTTACCTTCCTTTTTTTAATTTTTTTGTATTGACTGATTTTTAACTACAATGAGTTCATATAACTTTTACAAAAGCAAAGTCACATTGTTATTTTTAAACTATGAAAGAAAAAGGGATTAATTTTGATCATATCTAATACAGCCATATAAACCTATCTCTCATAGAAACTGAGGAGGAAATTTCTGTATAGCCAGGACGAGCGCAAAGTCCTAGAGTTAAACGAAGCAGTGAAGAGAGTCCCTGTAAGGGATGCTGCCTGTTCCTAAGAAGCAGAGATGTAAACATTTGCCATTGAAAGGCAGAAACTACCCTTCCTCCTCCTCCTGCCTGTGGCTCCCACAATCCCCAGTTACGGAGGGGCGTACCTCACACGGGAACACACACAAGCCCCCACCCACCCCTCCTTGGCAGTGACCACATGCTTAGGCTCCTTCTGCCTCGGGAATGTGATCTGACCCATGCTGGATCTGAACCTGCCTCAACCAGTCACATCCCTGGACTCCACAGGAATGCTCCTCCCCAGTGTGAGGGGAATAGGTCAACCTCTGACTCATTTTCTGTAATGATTCTCTTCTTTACCGAAGAATTTAAGGGACATGTCTTTGAAAGAACAGGGTGGAAAGAAGGGGCAAGAACCCCATGTACCATGCCATGTACCATTTTCTACCACAGATGCTAGCATGCTGCAGATAAAAGAAAACTCCATGTATAGAACATCTCCATTCCACTTCTAGTTTTCCCTTTTCAAAACAGGTATTCTTTGTTTTCCTGCAACGTCAGCCATGCACTATGATATGTTCACTTACTCAACAAACACCTGTTAAGTGCCTAAAAATATTCCAGACACTGTCAGGATGGAGAAGGCAAACAGAAAGAGGGCATTATCTCTGCTCTCAAAAAGCTTCTGGTGAGGAACCAAGTTCTCTACTATGAGAAAATAAATCATTAAACATTATTACTACACTACTGATTAAAGATTAGAAAGTTCTAGAAGGAAATTCTAGATGCTATTGCAACCATTATCTTAAAAGTAATTAATGTGGTAAGAGGGCCTAGACTAAGTGTTTGGCCGAGAGAGAGAGAGAGAGAGAGAGAGAGAGAGAGAGAGAGAGAGAGAAGAAGAAGAAGAAGAAGAAGAAGAAGAAGAA